>NC_090878.1:34156213-34183713 GCF_036669935.1 Montipora foliosa
ACTTTTTGTCCTTTATGCCACAATACAGAGGTAGTGCATCCCAGTGGTTAAGGGTGCTTGCCTTGAGATCCAGAGATCCTGTGTTCAAGACATACATGTATTCTGACCACTCATTGAATTTGTTCCAGGTAATCCCTGGTTCAATTTCACGGCTGCACTTGTAAATAGCCAACTGGCTTACCTCCGGCCAATTGGGATTCTTAATGTTGTTCTGTTCAATCCTCAGAGATATTAGGTACTACATGTAGCTACTTTGTACTCTAAAATTCCGAGGGTAAATAAGTACTAAATACAATATGAGCAACCGTATTGTATCGGATATACAATGTCGAGCGGAAGGCAAGACATTTTATATCCGATACAATACAGGCGTGAATATTGTATTGTGCTTATGAAATGTCAGCATGAAATGTGGTATTTTTGGTGATTCAAGACATTTTAACCCTGAAAATTGAAAGAAACATTTATGTAAATGAGGAGAAATAAAGCTGTATCAGAAATACAGATATTGGTTAATAAAACATTTCGTTTGTTTTCCCATCATGAATTATTAATGAGTTTTATAATGATACTTAACAAATGTACCGGTAGGTAGTGTTCCGGTGACCAAAGATGCCAAATACAAACAATCACAATCATATCTTAATAAGTTTTAAATAACCTTTTGCCAGTATGTCATTATTACTCCCTCAACTGCACATTCTTGATGCCTTCTTCATGGTTCTCCCCTTCCAGAAAAGTACTTGGGGTCAAAGAGAGATCTTGGTAGAAATCTAGTTAGGATGTAATATCTGCTCAAGCTAATGTAGAGTTTGCATGGTAGAACTTTTGAAGGAGAAGAAAAAAACAAAGGGAAAAAAAATGTTTACCAAAAGTTTGGTGTGGTTACTGAAATGTTGAGAATTTAAATAGCACCAGAACGTCAAACCTCTTACAAAGATAGACTACAACACAAAGGGGCTTTTTCCCATTTTTGACAATGTCTGACACAGTTTAATTAATGTAGCTGGCTGCAGTGACAAGAGTTTATTTTGTTATTGCTTTAGGCCCCAACTGAAGGTGTGTGGGTGGTCACAAGTGCAGACAAGTTGCGATGTGATGCTATTTTCAAGCAAGCTGATAAAGATGGAGATGGGCTTGTTTCTGGTACTGGATTAATGATATCATTTTAAAATATTGCATTTAAGCAGTCGAAACCCATAATTATTCAACAAAGTACGATAGCAAAGGAAGCTACCATGCTGTAGTGCAGGGAGTCGTTCTGAGATAGCAGCTCATGCATTGACTGTACATGTTAATTTTGTAATGGTGTTGTTTGGTTTAATTCATTTCCTGCATGTTTCTCTATTTTTTTTCTTTGCTTTTGTTTCTCTTCCCTTCTCCTCTTGTGCAGAAGGTGCCTGGGTTGCATGGATCGACAGGCTGTAAAACAAGTCATATTTATCTCCAGGGGAAAGTACTGTAGTTTTTTTAAGTTGTGTTTGTTGCAGAATGTGAGAATTTTCATGGTTTTATGACAAGCAGAAGCCTGTAATTTATTGTTGTCAGCAAATGCAAAGCTTGATCTCTTTAGCGAAGACACAGGGACTTCCCACACACCCATCCTTTATTCACATTGATATAAGCATTCTAAAGTTCTCTGAGGTTTTGCTTTGAAATATGTTTTAATAGGTCAGCAGATTAGCTATGCCCTTCTCATGGAAATATATGACTGTACATTGTATCTATTATGTTTTTTTTTGTTTCTGTGTAGGAGAAGAGGTGAAAAGTACATTCATGGCTTCAGGCCTGAATCATCAGATACTTGCACATATCTGGTAAGCAAGCCTTGAGATTTCTCCTTATTCTATTCGCGATCGTTGTGTCAATAATTGCAGACAGCTGATGAAAAGTGTTGGCTACTTCACTCAAAGTAGTCGCCTTCTTTTTCCCTGAATTCCACATACATGTCCAATACACCGACATAATGAGATTGTAATGAGATTCCTGGTAAGTCACAATAGACATCACAAAGTGTCACAAAGTGTCACAAAGTGTCCCGCACTTTATGTCTCGCAAAACTGTTACTACTTTTTTGGGGATTAAGGTTGGGGGACACTTTGTGATGTCTATTGTGAAGTGCTATGAATCTCATTATGTCTGTGTATTGGACAACCCTCGAATTCCAAATACATGTAGAATCTTAAAGGCACATTCTTTCAAACACAAGAATCTTAAAATTCATTGTGAACATGACAAGAGTCGGTTACTCTACTTAAACCAGCAGCCAACTTCAAATTTTATGGAAACCCCTGCCAGTTATATAACTAAACATGATAATGTCCATCCAGGCCATATTATTACGTTCTTCCATTTATGATATGATTAGCTCCATGTGCAGGCAAGATGAACCAAATCCTGTAGTGTGATTGGCTACCTGAGTGGGCAATATGGAGCTTTATTATATGGCTCTGTCTCACAAGAACTGGGAACTACCCAGGAATTTGATTGGCTGAAATCGATATTGACGGCGGTCTAGATTTTCCCATCTAGACCGGCATCTAGACCGGTAATGTTTTGCGGTGAAAAGATGCAAACTAAAATGCAAAAATATTGAGTAATTTCTTCTACCAATATTCATTTATGGAAGTGCCAAACAGCATGATGACAAAAGAGAGGATGACGAGCAAATTTTGACAGAATTATGTTCAGCTCATCGCCACTCATCGCCGTTCGCAAGCAAAATGTCACTTAGTACAAACCAGTTACATTAAACGAATTAAATTGTTCTTGTTTGCCACATAATAAACATCTTATTAACCAAGCTTAGTCATTCTGTATGGGAGAATCTTGACCTCGGTCAAGATTCTCCCATACAGACCTCCTGCTTGGTTAATAAGAGCTAAATCTTGCCCACTCGAGATTTCTCACTTGGTCCCACAAGATCAAAGATCATTTTTTTGGTGTTTTATACCATATAATAAATCCTTCATTGACCAAGCTTGTTCAGTCAAGATTGACCTTGTTTTTTGTGTGTGTGTTTATGGACCGAGATGCATAAACATGCAAAAAAAGAACTTGGGCAATATCCAGCCATCTTGACTTCACGCTTGGTCAATTACCCATATGACCATGTCGCTGGAAGTGTCTTGCTGGATTATCCAATGCATAGTTCACAAAGACATGTACAGCTGAGCGGTACCTCTTCAACAGAATGATATGACACAGCTTGTTCTTGGTAAAAAAATGAACAGTCTCTAACTTTGCTCTCATTGCATGCACTTACCGGTACATGTATGAAGTCTGGCCTTAGTGTAAATCAGTTATTACAGGTGTACTGTAGCAAATTAAGATCAGTAATAGAATAATTATGCCTGCCCTGTTTGGGCTGCCCTGCTGCAGTACTTAGGAGACGCCATTGAATCTGTACAAGAAAGGGCCCTACGTATCATTCTTCCTCCGCCCATTATAATGACACACTAATCCAAGGTGGGATTGCCTCCTTTCTCAAAGAAGGGAGGATGCATGCATGCGCAAATTTCATCAAGCTGTTCATCCTCTCCCTTGATAAGATCCCTTATTCCACACGTGTCAATTGACAGACCACACAGTCTTCGATCAGGAGAATGAGTGCCATTGCGCCTTATCCGGAAGATGAAGCACTTTGCTGGTTTTTTCACCATTAAAAAAATAATACATATTGCCAGTATTATCTATTTTTGTATTGTTTATTCATATGTACAGTGAATTAGTTGTTGTACCATCTATTTCAACTTATATCGCTATAACTACTTATAGCTATATTTGTGCGCATGTATGTATGACCGTCCTTGTAATTCAGCCCCTTATCTTCGAGAAGGACGTAATAAATTATTATTTATTATTATGATTATGATTATATTATCATTATCATTATCATTATCATTATCATTGTCATTATCATTTATATCATTTATATCATTTATATTATTATTATTATTATTATTATTATTATTATTATTATTATTATTATTATGATAGTCATTTTGAAACCATCATGACTTTTTCTTCCTTTTTTCAAGGGGTCTCTGTGATGTGAAAAATCAAGGTCAATTGAATTCAGAGCAATTTGCATTGGCCATGTACCTCATTCATCAAAAGGTCATGGGTGTGGATCCACCTCAGACACTCAGTCCAGAAATGGTTCCGCCCTCCATGAGGACAGGTACTCCTAGTATTTCTGCGGCTACAGGAGAGGCAGTGGTAAGTTATTTCTCTACAGCTTTTTAAACCAAACTTTATATTCTCTTGTTTGTTTGTTTGTTTTTTCTTTAGCTTAGGTACTTGATTCAGTTATCCTACCCTCCTCCATTTTTGGTTCTTGTTCAGTCCGTAGATGAAATGGGCCCTTTGCAGCTGGCAATCACATGGTAGGAAAACTGCCATACTCGAGAGCAAATTGCACACTGGGACATCAGTATGGATCGCAAGCTGCAAAGGGCCCATTGTAGCCAAATGATTGCAGTAATGTCATATCCATGGGCTATACTGCTGAAGTTTGTAAAACATCATTAATGGGTAGTCAGTGAACCCAACACAGTTAATAAAGAGTAGGGCAGAGAGTTCTTGGTATTGTGGACAGCCTTGCTAAGGGACATACAGGTGTATTTGAGAAAAATGTACAGTAGTTGGTTAATGATAGGGACACATAATTGTCACCTTCTGAAGTGAAAAAAGAAAGTAGACATTCAACAGTAGATGGCATAGGTATGATGTACCTGCGAGAAAGCTAGTTACAGTTGCCGTTACAGTGTTGTAACTAGTTGCATTTTGCATTTGCACTTTGAGGCACGTGACATTGTTGAGCCCACAGACCAGCAGGACACTGTCAAATAAGGACCTAGATAAGCGACCCATCGCCCCAGGAGATAATTATTGTAGGAGTAGAGTATCCAACTGGTATAGGGAGGTCGTAGTTTGGAATCCCGAGTACTCTACTTTTCAGTTGTCCTTACTCCCGTTGCCAAGCAACTAGTTTACCATCCTTTCCACGGGCACATTGCACCTTTAAACCTTCAAAATCAATAGTTGCAAAAGAACAGTTCAGTCCATTCCTGCTATCAAATAGAGAATGCGCAATAATATGCACTGAATACTGTTCATTTCAAAGCCAAAACAGAGTCAGTCCCAAAGTATATTGTTAAAGGATGTCCTGGTATTTTCTACCAGAATATTTTAGAGAAACTGCTCTAAATAACCGTCACATGAAGAGCCATCCATGCACAACTTGATAAAGTCTTTCTTGGGAAAAAGAAGGCCTGAAACCAAGGAGAAACATGATATAAAAGAAATTGGATGATGGAGTTTCTTTTAGGTCTACAGTCGACCCCCGATAACCTGAACATTCAAGGGAAATTGAAAAAGGTTCGAGTTATCGGGAAAAAGGAGTTAAGCAGCAACCCTTTATGAAGATACAGGCACTGAAGTTAAATGTACCCTGAACCAACGAAACCTGAACTGGACTGACACGTTTTGTGTAATGCAAAAGAGGACAAAGATTACAGGGCTGCTTCAAAATAAAATAAAGTAAAATAAAGTAATGTTTTAGAGTACAATGTTCGTTTTGATTTATCACGTACTGACAGACGTGGTTCAAGTTATCGGAAGGTAAAATTATAGAGAGAATGACCTGAAGGGAAACGAAAATTGCTTCGAGCACACCCGTCCTTTTATATGGGAGTCCCCCCCACCCCCCGGAGGGGGGGGGGGGTTCGACTTACCAGGGGAAAAATTGCAGTAAATGTATGACGGAGATCCAGGGGAAATCGATTTTGGTTCGAGTTTACACGAGGTTCGAGTTTTGGGAGCCCTTCATTTCGTGGAAAGCAGTTTTACAGGTGTAATAATATTTTTTAAATGTTGACTGGTAGTTAGGAATCTTACCTCAGGGTCAGTTAAGATCGCGTGAGAGCGTCAAGAAACTACATAAGTTTGTAGATTTTTCAAGATCGCGGGTGACGCGATTCCTGTAGCGCGCTATGCGAATCGCGTCTCGCACGAAGGTACTGTAGTTGAAATGGAGTTTTGGTTTTTATTAGCAGGACGCTGCATCAACAGGGAATGCGATTTCAAGCCTGAGTGACTTTTCTGCCATTAAAGAACTTGACAAAATAACAAAAGAAATTGAAGACTTGGGAAGGTAGAATTAATTGATACGCCATTTAAACCGGTTCTAGAAATTTTGATAAGATGCCTTGTCACAAGAGTCAATACTGCTCTTTGAAAGCTCATCCCTTGTCTCAATCGTAGCATTCTTTGTTTAAGTTGATGATTCTGTTAGATTTCTGACATCTTGAGGGAACTACACTTAAGCTCATCATGGTGTTCATATCTCACTCGTTAGGGCAACTTATCAGTTGCTCGTTGGTCTGACGATGCTGTGACAGAAAACCATTTGATGCAATAGGTGATGTCTTATTAACCGTTTCATACTAATAGGGAAAAAGCCACTTTGCAGCACGAGATTGAAGAAAAAGAAGATACAATCAGAAAAAGAAATGGAGAAATACAGGTCAGTGTTTTCTGATTCCCAGCCTGGTCAGAGTTTTTCCCTTTCATTGTGAGGACCTATTTACCTGTCTAGGGGATTCAGTGGATAAATAGACACTGCTACTTACACTACCATAGTTAGTTCCGTCTATATATAATAGTGCCACTCTGGCAAGTTAGTTCCATTCGTCTGTATGTGTTCATGTACATGCTAGAATTGCCTCAGCTACACATGGCTTGCTCCCGTCTGGCGGCCACATATCGCTCCATGTAAGGTAATCCAAGACAGACTTGGATTCTGGATTCCGGATTCTACTCAGAACTGGATCGCAGATTCTTAGTTTCTGGTTTACTGCTTTTCTTGGCATTTCGCTTTCACGGAATTACTTCAGTCCGCGTACTTTCCTATAAGGTGACGGTGTAAGAAAAAACAACTGGTTTGTACTTTTTAATGGAAAAAACATAATACGGAGACAAAATTAATTATCTTAAGGGATAAAATTTACTTCTTTGCGTACCTGTCATGATTTTAGCGAGCTTCGAAATCCATTGGTCATATTTATTCCTATATCTTTGAAGCGAGGCCAATGAGGCAGTGCTATTCTTCGATGTTCAGGCTCTTAGAGGCTCCAGTAATTATGAGTGAACAATAACAAGGTAATTAATAGTTGCAAATCATTTCTTTTCATATTCATACAAAATTTGCTCGAAGAATTGTTCGATTACTTCCTAATATGCAGGCAAAAATGCTCAGATTTGCAAGTAAACAGCGGGAAAATATTTTTCTATTAATTACTTTACATCACTTTATTTTTTCAAAAAGAAACGAGGTAGCATTATCAGTAATTTTGAAATGAGACATTACAATTGTCCTGACAGTTAGAAAAACTGATGTGTTTGAAAATATGAGAATTCGTATCGCAAAAAAGCTGGAAAAGGTGCTCATTTACACGTGTGTAAAAATCCCTGTTGGTTTCACCAAAATTAGGGAGCAGCGGAGCCTGCACAAGTGATCATCGCACTTATCTAAAAAATTAAAGAAACTCTCTTATAGACACCTGAAACATTTAGGTGGATTCAATGGAATTCAAACCCATGAATCTGAACCTGCTCCCAAGCAAGTGGCTTCACACCTCAGTTGGTAGAGCATTGCATTCCATTGCACCGGCATCACGGATGGAAGCCACCTGAATTTTTCAGGTGTTGCTTAGACTTTTTACATAGGTGCGAGGATCATTTCTTTATTTCGTCGATTCGCTTTTTTCACCAATTCCGTAATACAGTTCATTTTGGGGGGTATTTCCATTAAAACAATGAATATCCAGTTCATTAAAGCATGATTAAGTTGTATTGTTTTTATGTAAAATACCCCCCCCCCCCCCCCCCCTCAAACCTATTGCATTATGGGATGGTGAAAATAGTCAATAATAGGCACTTGAAATACACAGTCATTTCATTCACAAGAAAATGTGTACACAACACGTGATTTGAGAGAATCCGGAATAAATCCTTTGGACTCAAAATGTACAGTTGGAATGGAGAAAAAAATTACTCTAACATGTAATCTTGCAACACTTGCTGATAATAAATGAAAGTTTCTTTCTAGTGTAAGATGGATAGAAACCAATGTAAGATAGTTTGTAAGAGAGACAGTTAGATACATCATGTTTTGGAAGTTGCTTCTGCCGTAACACCACTGGTCATAACTCGTCAGAATTAATCGAGAGTCACGTTACTTTAATTTGATCACGACGTGGCACCCGTTTTTTTACGAAACTATTTTTTTGATATCCGATATGTCGATACGTCTTAAGGCCGAGGGATAATCGCAGCGCCTGCAAGCGAAACCCGCCTACCGCAGACAAATCACTCCGAGATTCAGTGGACTTTAGCAACATGGATTCCGGATTCCAATAGTTGGCGGGATTTCAGATTCGTAGAAGTGGATTCCGGATTCCAAAGCCCGGGATTCCGGATTCCAGCAGCGAAGATTTCCTGGATTGTGGAATCCGGATTACCTTACATTGGGTGACTCGTAGACTTTCTCAACTTCGTCGCTCCTCTCGGGACTTGGTCCCTCGCTTTCGCTCGCTCGAGCTCGCTCGCTTTTGCAGTCGACTTGTGGCAAGTCTAGGTGACTCGTAACCCAGTCGGTAGAGCAATGGTCATGTAATCCGGAGGTTGTGGCTACCATTCTCTCCCTGATCAGAGTTTTCCTCTTTTCTTGTGCGTGGAACGGGATTGGAGTAGCCGCCACCCCTGCTGTAATAATAACGGTAGAAGCTATAAGAAGAAGGAGCCCTCGGATTTCCTTCGACTGCACTCGGCCTGTTGTCGTGTGTGCACCCATTTCCTCGTTTAGGGCTAACGCTGAGATGCCATGGATTCAATGCGTTAATAGGCACTACAGTTGCTCAAAGCATGCTTTGCGCTAACCACTGGTTAAGGCCTATCAAAACCAATAGGTTTATGTGGTTGGTTAGCTTACCTTGTTGTACAAATTAGTCTCAGTGATTGTTACCAGGCGCTTTTGTTCTTCATCTCTGCTTTTTTGGTTGTAGAATTTGCGAAGTGAGCTGGAGAAAACTAAAGCGAAGTATCAAGAATTGGAGAAGCAAAAGACAGAAGCTCAAGGAAAACTCGACGATTTAGACAAAGAGGTGAGTCAGTTTTTTTACGCGCTGATTTCACTCGTGTTGTAATTGATTACGGAGTTTTTTCTTTGTTGAAAGAAGCTGTTCAGTTTATGGAAGGCTTGGTGAAGTAAGGGTTGAGGGATTGATGGCGCATTTTTGGTGAAAGAATAGTCCTTAAGAAACCTCTGTGGATCACCATGGAAATGTCTACAGTCCCTGCATTTTTTCCCTGACTATGCTGTAGCGTGGATGTTGTTCTTTTGCCACAGGTTGTGTTCGCCCCAGTCGATTCACCCCCACTTCTAAAATGTGATTGGCAAACATATCCCAAGTTACTTTGCGAAGTGGGATAAACTTTAAGGGTTTTAACTTTTGAGAAATTCACTTTGACCTCTGGGGCCTTTCAATTTATGACATTGATGATGATGATGATGATGATGATGATGATGATGACGATAACGATGCTAATGATGATGATGACGACAGTGATGACGATGTTATTGATGATGATGACGATAAAAACGGTAATGATGATGCTGATGTTGATGACAACGTTGATGATGATGATGGTGATGTCATGACGTCATGATGACGACAATTACGTTGGCAGTGGCGGTGGTGATGCGTGCACACATACATTCCCTCAATATGAAACAGCCTTGTCTGGATCCCCCAAGGTCAGAGATTCTCGTGATTAGTATCTGCAATTCTCAACGTAAAATTGCTAGTGGAGCTGCTACTTAAAGGGGTGCCTGAAACACCCGCCTGGTAAGTTAGCTATGCCATGCTGATGAGGCCATTCAAGGCCGAACAGCTGTCCATGGCACCTAATTAATCGGGTGAAATGGTTGTGCGCATGCGTTATGTGTTGGCCACACGGGGTTGGTGTTATGCATTCTAGTCACCAGAGCCTCGGATATGACCTCGAGGCTCTAGGAAACTCTATGTAGTAGTAGGACATGCGCCGTAGGGTTCTAAAAGCCAACGATTGGCTATTTGAACCTTGGGGCGTCTGTTCACTCCTCGTGCTAACATGAAGGCACCAATCAGAGACGCTTTTTATTGCTCTTAACGAAAACCAATGAGAAGACACCTTGTTAAGGTTCCCCAGCGCTTCTCTCTCCCTCAGTCATGCGCAAAAGAAAAGAGGTCTGGGGTTGAGATAGATGTGTCCCTTTTAATGCTTATTACGTAATGCATCACATTTTACCTATCAAGATGGATTGGTTTCAATTTTAACCTTTTTTGTTCTTATCAGAAAGCCCAATATGAAGACATGTTGAAAGACGTAAAACAGAAGTGTGACGAAGAAACAAAAACAGTGAGTTCAAATGGGTCGAAGAGCTTTCTATCCAAGGCGATTCCCTGCGTAGTAATTGAAGAAAATGATCATGGCATTGAACTATGTAATTTTGGTTCTATGTGGAGTTGCCGAAAAGTTAGTCTTCCACGTTGGTGCGGTAAGCCTTGCATGACGCCCCAATAACGCCTGGGAAGAAGACTGCAAAAAAACGTGAAAAAATTCCATGCTTGAAGACGACTCGAACCCTTGACTTTGTGATTGCCCTGTACACCACTCGGCTGAGAACTGAGAACCGGTCAATAGGCCCTTCTGAGTTCAGTCCAGCCTCTTTTTCAAATCGAGTCTTTGTGCCATATGACAATATTTTCGGCCTTTTGCGCGTGTTCACTCGATTTCCTGGAAGACTAGATATTGGATAAGCATTTTTTTTTTGGAAAAATATGCAACAAGGACTAGTCAAACGATAGTGAACTGAAGCACTGGTAAGGACAGCACTTGTTGGATTGAACTTTAATATGATATGAAATGAGTTAACTGCTCTTCTTTTCAGATAAACAACTTAAAAACACAAATTGCATCGTCAAGGCAGTCGACACTGGTAAGTGATGTCCATACCTTCTTTTTCTTCACCGCTCTATACCTCTTCATTCGGGGGACTGGGACGGGTTAAAGTCGTCAAGGGTGAAGACTTTATCGTTGAATTTAATCTGTTTTTGCTGTCTTCAGCAACAAGAAGAAGAACTAAGTCAAGCAAGAGAGGAGTTGAACAAGTTACGAGAGGAAGAAACCAAGCTTGAGCGAGAGGCAAGTGAACGAGTAATTTGAAGTGGTGATCAGAAGCTTGTGGAAACGTGTGTAAAAAAGGAACGAATTTAAGGACGGTGCCTACTATTGTTATTGCGCATACGTTCTGCGCATCTCAAGATACTTGGGTTCCCTATCGGTGATGCTTACTAGTACAGGGACATTTTTGAACGTTTTGAAACTATCCGGAGAAAGTAGATCTTAGTAAGGATTCTTAGTATCCAAAAAGAAAATTGGGGGTAACCATGCATTTTTGAAAGATAATTAAGCTTCAATTTGAGAAAGAACGCCATACATTGCTTTGTATTTTAAAGCTTTTTACAAATATTATTCATGAATTATCTTTGAAAAATGCGTGGTTACCCCTAATTTTCTTTTTGGATTTTAATAACACCTGTTAAGATCTACATTTCCTGCATAATCACACACCGGGGAAAAAATATCTTTAAATAATTAGTAGGCACCATCCTTAATTAAAAAAATCGTAATGGAGAACTTTGGAATGCGGACCATCTAGGACGACTGTGGTTGGAGGTTTTAAGACGATTCAACACGGCATCTAAATCAAGGGCGCTTTCCTTTTGTCAGAACTGGCCAACCAGACCTGTCAGTTTGCAAAGAAAGCGCAACAATTTGAAGGAACACTTGCATGATAATCCCTGGCATTCGTCTGGAGGAGTACGTATCATCCTCGAGGAGGGTTAATTTGAGGGCGTTGTAGAGTTAGTCCTTCCAAATGCCCGGTCTGGCCGGTCAGTTCTGTCAAATGGAAAGCCTTGGATTAAAGGATACATATCTACAGTCATTCACTGCGGTTAACATTTCCCAATTTCCTTCAATATTAAGACAAATTCCGTGTTAACAGTAAAGCGGGACAATCTTGACATGAGCCCACTGAGTTTTAATGGCCTAGTTCCCCGATAGCTCAGTGGTAAAGCATCCGCATCACCAATCGTAGGAGTAAACTCAGGGTTTCAATAAGAGCCTCTGGTCGGCGAATTTCACTGGCCACTACACGTGAACTCGCCGGCTACTTTTCCTTAGAGATTACCCTAAGTTTTACGAATAACACGAGAAACATAAAGATTAGATGGGAAAGTTTTGTTCACGAAAGACTGGAGAAGAAGACTGAATTCAGAATGACTCGGATTCTGAGTAATTTCGGCTCACGCGTTGTTTTTGAGGCAGCGGTCCAGCAATCCAGTACTTGGTGTAAGCTGCCTGATTTGTTAACTACATTTGAAGCGTGACAGGACGATGTTTTTGGTCAAGACAGATGAAATGCATTTCACACAGCTGTAGAGAATGCAAAGTAGCCTTGAAGGGGCTATGTCACGCTATTTTAGCATCTATTCAAAACCAAAAGTATGTCTTGCTGAATTTCCAAAAAAATTAGAGCATTCATGTACTCTCTCTCTCTCTGAATAAAAAAATAAAAAATAAAAAACCAAAATGTAATGATATTAGTGTTCTGTTCAAATACTCTAACTCGTGCCCCAGAATGCAGGAAATACATTCTAAGAAGCCAGAATGTATCTTAAACCCGGGACCCCCGGATCTCAAGGCAAGCATCCTAACCAGTGGGCTGCACTGCCTCCTAAGATACATCAGAATACCTCTTTTTTTTTACAGTTAAAAGTGAAACCCGTGCATTTTTTTTTTTCAACAGATTGAACTCAGCAAAGAGCACCTGGAGACTGTTCAAAAACAATTAAAAACCGTTCAAACAGAGTTATCACAGGTAAAAATGGCTTCTTACAACTGATTCTTACGTGCGACGCATATCGTAGATCTCATTTAAGCTCCGTTTACACGAGCAAGTCTTGTGCCTTCACCAGTTTCCCTGACAATTATCATTGCTCTTGTAAATGATCAACAAGTTTTCATTGACAAGGAATAATTGCTCGTGTGAACGGTGAACAAGTTTAGCCTGTGCCCGCAGTACATGTTATTCAGCGAGTACATTAAAATGTTCCAGTTCCTAGCTCGTCGAGTTAGCCGTCATTTTGTCTATTTTGACAGCAATGAGCATTAGAGTGATACTGAGAACTAACTTCATTAATATTCCTTGCCACAATTTTTGTTGTTGTCCCTTTACACGAACAAATTTCATCCTTGACAAGGAAAAGCTAGCATGCTTCAATCTTCACCAAAACTCTTGGGAAAAACTCTGACATGAACATCCTTGAACATGCACTCACAAACAAAGTCCATGTTTCCGCCCACCCCCTCTTTCCTGTACCAATGTTGATAATGTGGTGAAAAATACTGTGCAAGCCTTTGGCCGTTTTTTGACCAACATTGGATAAAGGGGAGGGGGGAAAGTATGGAGAAGTTAATCTTTTGCAACACAGACAAATAAGGGAATGACCATTTTATAGTGGTGTATCATATTTTCCCAACGAGTTTTGTCCATAATTTTTGCATTCTACAATCATGGACAAAATTGTTGGGAGGGTAAGCCCCCTCCCCCTTATCAATGTTGGATGTTCCAGAAAAAAATGTGACTTTTCTTACCTGAAGAACTCCAACATTGAATATGGGGGAGGGGGGGGGGGGGGGCACGCACAAGAGCATGGCATTTCCCAAATAGTACACCCAATAGTTAGAATAATTGAATAAGGTGTGAAGTGAACTGATGCACACAACCTTCCCAACAAGTTTTAACCACGATTGTAACTTTTCCTTGTCAAGGAAAAATTGTCAATTTTAACCCTATTTACATGAGCCGGCAATTTTTTCCTTGTCAAGGAACACTTGCTCCTGTAAACGGGGCTTTAATCTTCGCGAAACATAGCAATTCAGTTAAAGGACACTAATTTATTCACCTTTAGGTCCGATCCAAGGTGTCCACGCTGGAAGAAACAAACAGTAGTTTAAACGCGAATATTGCACATTACAATTCCCTGATGAATTCAAACAGTGTGTCCAGCGGTCCAACCCCGATTCCGGATTTTACACCTCTTCACGACGCGTTTGATATGACACCCACTCCTTCTGAGGCCGATGCTATGAGTGTCAGAGCGACCGTAAGTTATGAGCATAAATTACAAATTTATGCAATATTAATTAGTTTTAGCTGTAAAGTAAATACCTCGTCTTGTAATTATTATTGATGGTTTGCATTCTGACGTCACGGCAGCCATGTTGGTGTTCAGAACAATGCAGTAAAATTCAAAACTTGTGGGGCCATTTTCTATTGTTTCCCATCACGTGGATGCAAACCAAGAATAGTTTATTGCTGCATGGTTGGTCCTTGCCACATCTTTGGTCTCTGTTGATGGCTAAAAGTTCCTTTGAATTCTTCCCACAGAAATTGCTTGTGGAGTTTACCAACGCTTTACTAAACTTTGTAGAAGGCTTTCCACTATAGGAGTTAAACTGTACGAATTCAGTAACTAAAGTTTTGGAAGAGTATTATCTATATAGCGACAAAGTGCTATGCAACTTAAGGTTAACCCAGAAATTACTTCTAAGCAACACAAATCAGGGTTTTCGTTTGAGGCCGGAGGACATGCGGGCTCATTGTTTGTCGGCTATGCCATGCTGATTAGGTTAATAAGGCCGAAACAGCTGTCCTTGGCCGCCACTGCCCGGCTGATATGGCTTTGCGCATGTGTACTACTGACCGCGGGATCGTTGTTTGTTGTATTCTTACCTAAAGCTTTTAGTTTGTTTCGTAGAATACACCCCACGAACTGAAAGAATTTATGAATTACTGATAAAAAGAGAAATGCAAAAGGAGACTAATAAGTACACCATCGGCTTCCATATGATACCTATTTCAGAACTAACAGAATTTATTTGCCGACGGTGAATAAAGTCTCATCCGTAGACTTGTAAGTTAACTTATCAATCTCGGTTCATGTCGGTCAATTTTTTCCTTTATTAGGCTGGTAGCAGTCCTGTCAGTAGTATAAGCGGATTTAGCGTGGGATCTGGTCGAGTAGATGAAGCCGTAGACGATTTTAAGGTAGGTGAAAATTTGCGCTCAATTTATTGTCGCCCAATAAGCCCTGCAGAGTTAGTTTCCGGAAAAATTGTAGTGCAGTGTAATGTCAGTGTAACAAAAAGCCTCTTTATTTCTCCCAACAAGCAGTTTTCACCCTTTTCATAATTTGCCTTGGTTATATCCCAGAAGGGTTTTTTTTAACGCTACCGCAACAATCTTCAATCAGATTGAGCCGCTCATTTTGAGAGTTGCACAAATTTGCATGTACATTGCTAGTAGCGTGAGGGAATCTGGGATGTCGAGTCCATGATCAACATTGCACTGTCTGTTTTCACGTCAGATAACGTTATAACGTTATTAGTTCGAGGAATACGTTACTGGTTGAAAATTTCGTATATTAAAAATCAGCTTAAAAGAGAGGTTTAGAGGACAAAGACAAAGGAAAGTGGATGATATGCAAATATTTTTCACATTCATTCCAACGTGTTTCTATAGACCTTATTCATAAATGGCGGCCACATTTATAATTCTTTTGTCCCAGTGCAAATTAGCCTACCAAGCCTCATTTTAGAGCAAGAATTCTTTTCAATTCACTGTATGGTATCGAGGCTTGGTAGGCTAATTTGCACTTGGACAAAAGAATCATAAATTGACCGCCATTAATGAATAAGGTCTATTGTTTTTGTCCTCACTGTCTCACTATCAAGCTGAACATTTGATATTTCGAAAATGGCCTATTTGTTCCGTTCATATGGCAATACTCACCATTACGTCACCTATTTTCATTAATGTGCCAATCAGAGATCTATTGGCTGTCGAAACAAAGGATTCTTTTGTTCTGTGGTTGGCAAATTTACAAAATAACAAAAGAATTGTTTACAAACAGTGAAGTCTCCTATAAAACTAAGCCAACCTTACACAAATTTAGACGCCTGGGCCGGCTTTGCGGCTTGAAGACGCCATTATCATTTTCTGTATTCGTAAATTGGTGCTTTATATACGCATGGGCAGATGGTAAAACCACTTGCAATGGTTAACAGTCAACCTGGTTCTTCAGGTCCACATGAACAAAACGTCCGGTCAGATTTTTGGTAGCCATTCTGTGCCGTGTGAACGCAGCCAAACATTATTTATATGTTTAGCCGAGCGTTAAACATTGCCTTCGTACAAATGCTGGCCAAAGATGTTGCATAATCTAGCCGAGTCTTAAAATGAATCTAAAAGGGTCACACGACCTTAACACCCTGCTTTTTTTTTCTAGTTTTACCACTTTACCACTTCACTTTTGATTTTTATCGCGCCCTGTACCAGTTGAAAAATAAAGCTAACTTTAAAAGTACTAGCAATCCTTTTACGATGAGGCTTTTAATCAATTTATTTAAGCCATAGACCTCTGTCATAATGGCGGCCGGAGAAAATTTTCTTTTGTTTTAATGCTAATTAGCCTTTCTAGCCTCTCTCCGACGAGCAAATTTCAAATAAATATTTGTGTTAAAATGAGGGTAGTAGGTCTAAAAAGAATGTAAAGGCGTCGCCATTTATGAGAGTGGTCTATGTGTATTACTCTTCATTTCAGGATTCGGACCCTTTCAAGAGTAAAGAAAATTTATTTAGTTCTTCAGAAACAGGTTAGTGGACTGAACCTGTGGCATATTCAGGAATTTTTAGGAATTCATGCGATACAGGCACCTTTTTAACCGATACCCAATTTTACATTGCGATATGGTCTTTACGATATTCCACTTAATCGTTTTGATGCAATTTTGACATCTAATTTACATAGAATCGATTTCGAGTAAGAAGGCATTCCGGCCTCAGTGAAGACTCACTGCTTCCATCTAACATGGCTGTCGACGCAGTCAAGCCCCCCGAACAGCATGGAACTTGAAGTAGAGGGAGGGAACAAAGCTTGCCAAGCGCTTCACAAAAAATCTTACACTTTCCAAAACCACGCTACAGTTAACCTCTTTAGCTTGTTCGTTTTGTTTTCCCATTTCAGACCACGTGATGTTCCCAAGGGAATTTTCCTTTTGTTTTAACGTAAGTTAGCATACATATGCACGTGCTTAAGACGACATTTGGTCTGAGATGGGAAGACAAAACCTACAAGCTAAAGAGGTCTATTTTGCCCTTTAAGCCCTAAGTGTACGCAACTTAACGCATGCGTTGTCTGTAAATCACCCCTGGCGATTTGTGCTCTTCATCAGTCGACTGACGTCAAGATCGTCAACACAATAGGGCGCTAAAGCGAGGACGATGACGATGGCTGCGAGAACGATACAACACAATAGGGAGTTTAAGATCTACGACGCGACGGCAACGAAAACGTCTCAAATTGTGCATATTTAATGAGCAAAAGCAATAGCATTGCACGCTCTGCACGTGCATTTTTCATTGTTGTACATTTCTCTCACGTTTTCGGCAAATCTCCGACGTAAAATGGCCAATTCTCAAGTTTTATGGGGAACGTGGAAACAAAGCAACGAATTTGAATTTTCTATCGTAGTTTCAACACTGCACCTCCTAATTCATTTCCTGGAAAGTCGCGCTAGTTTTCAGAAGTCAGACAAACCGAAATAATGACGAAAAAGATTAATAAACCTGAACTTGAAATTTTAATGACGTTTTCGTGTACCGTCGCGTCGTAGATCTTAAGGTTCGTTCACACAGAGCGATTTTATCGGGCGACAAGAGCTGCGATCGAACGGCGATTTTTACGGCGACAGCAAATCGCGCGTGTGAACAGCCGGCGATTTCACTTCGATTTGTAGCGCGACAGATCGCAGCCTTGTCGCCGCAAATTCGAACATGCTCGAAATTTAGTGCAACTTTGCTGCGATTTTATCGCAGCTCTTGTCGCGCGATCTGTGTAAACGAGCCTTTAAACTCCCTAATAAGCTTAATGAACACGCCCTGCGCTTGTGCACGCCCAGCACGTGCGTGTTACATTTTGATACATTTCTCATTCTGAAAACAGCGTGAAATGAACAGATTTTGAAGCAATGTGAAGGACGCTAGCACCTGTTGATAAATTTTCGATTTTCTCAAAACACCCACACCGATCATACCAATTGCATTCCTGGAATGTTGGTACACACTTTCCATGCCGGGACGAACGACGTGGATTAAGGTGATTTCTCGGTATTGCACTGCGCATATGGTGTGCCAATATTTATAAATTGATCCAATCTGCAACATTGTAAACATGGCGTAAGTCGATCATACACACTGAAACAGTTCTCAAAACACGTGAGAGAAGTTGTGAATGACGCATAACTCTTTGTGATTAAGCGCGCGGATTCCGAGAACATGGCGAGTTTTGTTGTTTCGATCTACGATAATCGAGATGGACTGGTGCGACGGTGTTTTACTCTTAGACGAGCAAAGTGACCTATATTTTTTATTGCATAAATTTGGTGTACAAATTACCCCCTTTAAATCAAAAAATGTTTTAAAGTATTTATCGGTAGGAAAAAAGATATAGCTAATAACGTACACAAAGCCCCTTACCCTGAGATGTAAATTATGATCTTAAAAACAACGACTCGAGAAACGTTTTTAGTCGACGTCGTTTTAAGTGGAGTGTTTTTTGCATAAACTATACAAGACAGTGTTCCATTTACTGAAGATTTTCTACCTATCAGGTGTTTTTTCAAGTGTTACTTTAAATACCCTCTCGTTTGGCCACCGCAAAATGTACCCTGAGCTGATAAGATAACGCGCGTGATTGGTATCTGTACAGGCATCAGTAGGGTAAGATTGGCCCATTACATCTCTTAAGCAAGCACAGTGACTTGTCTTTTTATTGTTGTTCTCAAAATGGAGATTAGTATGGAACATTCAGGGAAAGTTTCAAACAAATAGTTCGGCAACTTTTTCTTCTGAGGAATCACCTTAATCAGAAAATTATTACTGTAACGGGAAATAGTATTTCTCGATAGCTTTCTGTCTCGTAGCCGTCGTCTTTGTCCTTGCTTAAGCGCTCATTGCACAACTATTGGGCCTTTTCCGACATCACACCTCCGACGTCCATAAAAAGAATCCCGTTGTCTTCGGTTGTGTTGATGTAAAGTAAATGCATCATTAACTATGTCTAGGATTTTTCAAGAAAAAATCCCCTTTTTGCCCCTGCTTAATACAAAAAACTACTTTTCTTTCAGAGTCAAATGACCCTTTTCACGTCGATGATCCTTTCAAAACAGACCCATTTAATTATAAAACCGTGTCCTTCGCAGATTCCTTCCCAGGGGATCCATTTGAGGTAAGAAATACGTTTGGTAGGTAGGACGGTAGGTGGGAACTTGAAGTTATGTCGGGAGGGCGGTGCCGACCCATGAGAGGTTGATTGTCTACCGAGGCTATAGAAATGGTAACACAAGAAAGATGTGATCTCATTGCCATTGTTGTAGCGAGGGTCTTCCTGATGCGCTAAGCGAGATTTAATGTGATTATTTTTTCAAGGGTGAGGACTTGTTCAAAGGTGACCCTTTTAAGAGCGACCTACCAGCAAGCGGAGAGACCAACGGAACTGCGTCGGGCATTGCGAATGGTAGGTGTTAACAAGAAACTGATGCTTCCATTAGTCTTCTTCTGCAATTTTCTTAATTGTACGGGAGGCGACGTGATCCATTGGTTATGGCGTTGGGTTTGCATGCGGTTGCCCCAGCTTCAAACCTTGTTCCAACTTCTGGTTTGGATTTGTTTCCGGTTGTCCGGCGGATTTAATTCAACCACGCTTTGTAAATAGCCACCTGGTCACCTCCTGCCAGTTGGGGTTCTTAACCATGTTTCTGTTAAGTTTGAATTGTTTCTTTCACATCATGAAGAGTGGGGTGCCTGTGAACTAGCTTGATAGCTAAGTGCACTTCCACTATAAACAAATCTTTTACATTTTTTTATATATTTATTTACAAATGCAAGTGATTAGATGCATGCCCGGTTTTGATATCCAACAAAAATCCGGCAGAAGACGAGTAGGAGCAGAAGTTTAGCGGACACTTTGTGACGTCAATTGTCTGCATTCTTAAATAAACGACTGTATTCTCGTTCCCGGATCCCATCGTTTCTCGAGAAAATGAAGGGCTCTGGAGTAACCAAGTCTCTCTCTCATCTTTAATTGTCAATTGTTCATTTTGGACACTGAAAGCTTGCCAGGGATCATGGGAAATGAACATAATTTTTTTCAAAAGCAGAACCCCAATGTCTGGACTCGCAGGACTCGAACCTGGGAATGTTTGATTAATAACTCCTTTACTTAATCAATAGACTACCACATCAGTAACTTTGAGGATGTCATTTTTTTTTTAATGTCAATATTTTTTTCTTCTGCAAATGCCGCTGTAAACGTATATTAACACCCACGAAGAAGCAAGCTTACACAGTGAAAAATGTCGGCTATCAAACTTCAAGAGAAAGCTAACCATTTTAAAATCAACCCTTAGACTTAACCATTATTCAGCAATGATTTTATATATGTACTAATTAGTTTTGGTAAATAATTGGCACACTTACCAGTCAGTTGATCTTTAGTAGTTAAGTGGATAAAAAGAGTTCTTTCAGAGTGGGTGCTTCGGGTTCAAATCCTGTCCAGGGACTACTTTTACTTTTTTCTTTTTGTCTGCTACCACAAGTCCTGGGACAGAGTAATCTAAATGGAATATAACACTTTATTTGGGGCAAACTGACAATGAACGAGAATCCTTCATTTGAGGAAGAGATTGTGTTGTCTGGAGGCAGTTCATCTGTGAGTCATCAATAATAAGTGCTAAACATGGCGGCGCTCAGAAGCATTACATTCGAAGAGTCTGTGTGAAGCTTTGACTGGCCTCGACTTAGAGAATGTATCCCATCTTGTCGAATAGAAAAAAGCAATAAGAAATATCGTAGTTTTAAACAAAGACACTCAGATCATTTTACCGACCGGCCGCGCCACATCGTCCATTTTTACTTCCGGTTCAAGATTTTATCGTTCGCAAGCTAGCCAATGACAAAAATTGAATTTCCTACGTCTCCAGAGTCCTTCGTTTTCTCGTGCAAAGGCTCCACCGGCTAAGAGAAACGATGGGATCTTGGAACGATAATGAAACGACGGTTATTGAAATCGGCGTTCCTAGCCGGGATATATTAACGCTGTGCGTTACATTAATGAGCTTTACGAATCAGCGAGAACGCTGTGGTTCCGGACATCGTGAATAGAAATTGGAAGTGTAGTATTTCGCTTAATGAGACGTTTCTGTTTAAACCAATGAATTTGAAAGCATATGTTGCCGGAATTCTCAAGTGAACGACGACCGAGAAGACGATGTTCTCGTTGGTTGTGCTCGCTAACAGTTGCGTTTCAGAGGAGAGAGAACACCGTAGGATCGGTTGTTTAACAAAGTGTCGGTCACTTTCAAATATTCACTTTGAAATTTTCATTCCAGTTTTGAGAGTTTGTTTGCTTAACTCCCAACTGGCAAAATTTTGAGATCTTCTTGGATGCAAAGATTATTATTTGATGCAGGGTTTGCATTTTACGATATGCAATTACTCGCATTCAAAACTAACCTGTTTGCTCAAGAGACCTGGATCGAGAAGGAGATGACGTCAAAGACGCACTCGATAAACAATGCAGCGTATTAATTATGCAAGACGTGGGTTGAATAGTTTGAAAGAGCAAAACTCTCATACACAGACAATTCATTCCTAGGCGATTGAGTGTTTGACGTCATTTGTTCTGAACCTAGCTTTCTTAAGATTTTTAAGGACGATGCCTACTAATTAAAGATGTTTTTGCCCCGGTGTGTGATTATGCAGGAAATGTAAATCTTAACAAGTGTTATTGAAATCCAAAAAGAAAATTGGGGGTAACCACGCATTTTTCAAAGATAATTCATGAATAATAATTATTTGTAAAAAGCTTTAAAATACGAAGCAATGTATGGCGTTCTTTCTCAAATTGAAGCTCAATTGTCTCTCAAAAATGCATATTTACCCCCAATTTTCTTTTTGAATACCAAGAGTACTTACTAAGATCTACTTTCTCCGGTTAGTTTTAAACCGCGCAAAAATATCCCTGAATTAGTAAGCATCGGCGATAGGAAATCCGAGTATCTCGAGATGCGCAGAACGTATGCGCAATAACAATAGGAGGCACCGTTTGTTACGGCGGACTGTTCAACACAAAAACTTTTCACTTGAAATGAAGGTTCTTCGCTTCCTTATAATAGGGAGCTTACGCAAGAAAGACGACGAAGACACCAACGTCTAAAAATATTACTTCCCGTTATTGTAACAATTCCGTTACAACCCCAAGTCGTTCGGAATGGAAAGTGTTTACCAACATTGCAAGAATAAAATGGAGTTTTAGTAAGGGCAACTGCAACGTCTACTTCAACTTCACTTCAAAATATAACTTAGCCCTATCATAAGTAAAAAGTCACTGCTTACGAGCCAGAAGGCCCATCAGGCTGGCACTTATCTCCGGTTTCATTAGCATGAAGCGACTAAGAGTATTTCTACTCCCCCCTGGATGGGATGCTAGTCCATCACAGGGTTACCCCCAGCATTTTCGCCGGTACCGACTGATACACCTGGGTGGAGAGAGGCACCGTCTTGCCCAAGAACACAACACAATGTCCCCGGCCGGGACCCGAACCCGGACCACTCGATCCGGAGTCGAGCATACTAACCACGAGGCCACCGCGTACTTCGCGATTATTCCATCTTGTTCACCTTGAACAGTATGGGAGAACTATCATATAACCGAATTTATAGGAACCGTTCTAAAGTGAAGATAAAAAGTGAACGATTTCCTGTTGTATGCTCATGCTGTCGTCAAAACCTAAAATTTGGTGATTTCACATTGTCGTTTAGTGGACTACGGCAAAAAATGCATGGAAATGCGTGCTGCACGTGCAACAACGTGCAGCACGATTATTTGTCCTTTCTTAACCAATGATATTCTTGCTTTGTGCCGTTGTCGTTGCCGTAGCCGTCGTTGTTGCTAAAACTCCCAATAATTGGCTTGGACGGGTGCAGGGATGGCGCAGTGGTGAGAGCACTCGCCTCCCACCAATGTGGCCCAGGTTTGATTCCCAGACTCGGCGTCACGTGTGGGTTGAGTTTGTTGGTTCTCTACTCTGCTCTGAGAGGTTTTTCTCCGGGTACTCCGATTTTCCCTTCTCCTCAAAAACCATACTTTTACTTGATTTGCGTTAATTGTTAATTTCAGTTAAGATTGTTCCCAGTAAGAGCTCCAGCCCTAGGAAGACTAGACACTTAAATAAATTTCTCTTTCCTTTTGGAAGAAAATTAAATAGGTTTCGTCAGGTTCTTACGTCCTCTATACAACCTCAAATAGACCATTTTACAGTTGTAGCTGGGTTACCTGGCCTAAGAATGGAAGCGAGGCTGCCGGTTACCCTTGCTTTAATACAAACCTTCGTGCTTTTCAAATGTTAATGTAGACTAATTAGAATTACAACACGATTTTCATGATAAAAGCAGCAAGGTATGTATCAATACAAGGTCGCCGGCAGCCTCGCAGCCATTCATAGGCTAGGTCACTGAGCAAACAACTGCAAAATGTCCTATTCGGTTAATTCACATCGTTGTCAGGTCGAAGACGGCAAAGAAATGTACCAAAATGTAAAACGCACGTGCAGGGCCTTTGCTTTTGTTCATTAAGCCCATTGTGTTGTGGCGTTCTCGTAGCCGTCGTCGTTGTCCTTGCGTAAAGTGCGACTGCAATGGCTGGTATGACAGTTGAGCCCACGTCCCTGCGGTGTTAGTTTCAGAAGGCGCGAAAAAGAGGCTTTCGGGTCAACATAAGAATTTCTTATCGAAGGATTGTGTGATTTCTTGATTCTTTACTGTTTCCTTTGCATTTTTTTTTAGTAATTTGAGAATTGCCTGGCCTAATTTTATCGCGGAAAGTATGGCAAGGCACTGTATAGCATACGGATGTGTTAACCGAAGTAGCAACCCCAAATGTGGGAAACTATCATGGCATTCTTTGCCAATAAACAATCAGAAACGCCTTCTTCTGAGAAAAACGTAAATTCTGGATAGGAATTCTTTTTTTTTGCGCATTTTGCGCGCCAAGTCTCTTCAGTACTCTTCTCTACGTGTGATCGAATTTTTACCCCGGCGAAGGCCTCGCTTTCGTGCGCTCTGAAAAGTGGGCTCAACTATAATAACAGCTCTTCCACCGGTGAAGTGATGATCAAACACACTTTCGGCATGACGGAAAAGGAGAGGTTTTTTTTTTTGCTCGAAGTAACACTTTTAAACTTTCACAAGTCTCCTATACCTCATTGGTATAGCATCCGAACTAGCAATCGGAAGGTGGTAAGTTCGCCCCCTGCCAAGGAGAACTCGGATTTTTCCGAGTATCCCTGAATCTCCACCGAAAAAAATGTCTCTAAACACTTAAAACTGTTTTTCGTTTTCAGGCTTATCGTCTTCTCCTTCAAAATCGGATCCTTTCGTCATGGATCCATTTCAGGGTACATTTCCAAGCGGCAAAGTAAGTGGAACACTAGCCCAAGTACAAAAAAGAGCGAACTGGTTTAGGTTTCTCAAAACAAGGCACGTGTTCCGTTCAGTAGCCAAGAGCGGTTTGTCTATTCAGTTTTCTCTTTTAAGGTTAACTATTGAGTGTATTTCTATATTTGCGTTCGATCAAAGGAGAACGTGTCCTAATTTTGTTCAGATTGGGTGATTGTGTGATCTTGCTAAAAGGAATCGAGATTTTGCTCTCCAAGGGACACCAAAATAGCCTCCCCGAAGATTCTTTTGTTGTTTACAGGCGCACCCTCGCGTGGATTCTCGCACGCGTATTGATCTACATTTGACGACAGTCGCTTTATGTCACATGCTTATTTTTCTAGCTTGGAGCCCTACGGAAACACAGACTAAGCGACTGTCGAACGCACTTCAATAATCCGATATCACTACTAGTTTATCAATTTTATTTTTAAACAATAATTTTCTGTTAAGTGCCCGAACCTGTGCTTATTGACTCGCATGCGGTTACTTTGTCTGTGAGGCCGGCGAGACATCATGAGAAATCACCGGGGAAAATTTCTGACCGTAAATGAGTTTTCGTGTTAAACGTAAAGGTAATATCGCATTCGCCATCAGTAAACTGAAATCGGGTGCCGGCTCAAGCCTCTTGTTAAGCAGGTGTCATCAAGGAAGCCCGAATGAAGACAAGGAAAGCGTCTTGTTTACTCTAATAGTGCTATCATTAGTTAAATTCACTTGCCCTCGATCTTCTTGTTATTTCAGAATTCCACAGATAACTTTTTTATCTCCGATCCTTTCAAACCGTCTGGTGGGAACTCAGATTCAAAGAAAGCGACAGGCAACAAAGATTCGAACTCATCAGCTACTGATCCTTTTAGCAATCCCTTTGGCTCTGATCCGTTTGGTGAGTTGTTTATTGTCCTTGTACTTTGGCTTTCTAACGGATAGAGCCTGCAGGAAAAATAAACATCATCGCCGAAATTAGCACTGACATTTTCCTTAGCAACTCTATCACGTTGAATTTGTTTGGTTGGTGTTGAAAAATTGTGACGCAGTCGCGAATCAATGAATGATGAATGTCAACCTCGTTCCCAGGGAGCAAGAGACCCTGGGAACGAGGTTGAATGAATGTGTTTCTGAGCGGAAAGAAAAGGAGTGAGGACTGGGGAGATAGGGAACAAAGAAACGTCTTTGTTCACTTTTCACTCTCGTTTTTAACACCTTTTCTTCGCGCGACGTTTCTCTCTGTTCTTTTTAAGTTTCAGAGTTTCATAGGGGCGTTACTGACGAGAGTTAATATGGAGCTTAAGCACAGACGTTCGTGACGGCCACGGACGGCAACCGGAAGTTGAATGTTTCCTTTTTTGGCCTGGTTTTGCTCTTACCACGGACAGGAAAAGCTCATGTTGATCACTGTGGCTTGACGTTACAACCGTGATGACGTGAAAACGCTGCAAAAAGGGAAAAATTCAATTTCCGGGTGCCGTCCGTGGCTCAAAAACGTCTGTGCTTAAGTTCCCTAATGTATGAAAGCCTTATATTTGAACTACGAAGAGAATCAAATTAAATATGTAGATCATCGCAGTTATAAACTTTACTTGAGCAGATGATCTTCATCTTAACTTGTGAGGCATTTCTGTGAGAATTTTTGTCGTTTTGTATACAAAAAAATTAAAAAAGAACATTACGGATTAGTCCCCGAATGAAACTCCTAACTCGGCGTCATCTGTGGGTTGAGTTTGTTTGTTTTCTATTCTGTTCCTAATCTCGTACCCAGATCTCACTCTGTCACTGGAAATGTCAGTTTGGCTGACTACACTTTGCACGAGATCGTGTGAAGAAAATAGCATTCGTTTATTGATTAAGCCTAAGCGCTCGTTTCAGTGATTCTGAGTTGCTCCGACAATTAAACAGTACAGTCGCCTGTAGCGCTTCTTTCTGTTTCGGCTTAAGTTTAAGGTTTCCCTGTCCTCTACCCAAAAGAATCTCTTCAAGAATACTCTCGAAATCCGTGTTTATTCCGCAAAATCACCCAAAATCACAACAGAGAGTACGAACATGCGCAGTGATAGAAAAGCCCGTATTTCGGGCCTCGCTGGCACTGAGCATGCTCGAAATCGAACTTTACCAGATCTTCCTTCCGTATGACCGTGGAAGATCTGGGTACGAGATTATTCTGTTCCTAAACGTTTTTCTTGACGTACCCCGGTTTTCCTCATTCTCAAAAGTCATCTTTTGATTTTACTTAATTATTAAGATTCATTGTACAAATGTGGCGAGCGCGTCACCTATATCATTCCTGCTATCTTTCCAATCGTAGTTTCCTTGCTCATCGCAGGAATCGGTGAGAGTTGCTTGAGAGTTGTCCCTACAACTTCATAATGAGGTTCAGGTTGCCTGGTGTACGCGTCACAAAGTGACCCTCTAACAGAACCCCAACCAAAGAGGAATACAAGAAGTTTTTGGGCTTCAGGAAGAGGGGGGGGGGGAACTTGCGACGTGTATGCAAAATACCATGAATGGTAGCCGGAGCGGTTTTCAATTAGCTAATATCAAACATACTACAATACTCTTTATTTGTTCCTCCAAAATTTTGATAAGCATTGTTTCTAGTTTCTCTTGGGACCATTGAAAGTCCCAAGAGAAACAATGCTTATGCAACATTTTGGAGGGACAAACAAAGAGTATTATCATTGGTATTTTTTATATTGGCTAACTGAATGCCGTAAAATAAATACCCAAGTAATTACTTCGACCAATCAATCCAAATGCAAACAGCATATTGAAC
>NC_090878.1:34198713-34208463 GCF_036669935.1 Montipora foliosa
TTTTGGGCATGAACGAGGTAACTTGAGAAGCACGAGACTGGCCCTCCTCAAATGGCTCAAGCGCGGTCGGAGGAAAAAGTGAGAAGAAAATTTCTAGCCAGGTACTAAGGAGTAGCCCTGCTGTGTGCTGTTAACGCAGAAAACTTGCGGCAAAGTAGTGCTTTTTTCGCTGTTCTTGTCAAAGCAACGGTATAATGTAAATAAGAGAATACTGAGATTTATATTTTCAGATTAGTAAAGTCAAACTCTATACCTTTATGCGAAAAGCGCATTCGAAATGTCGTCATATTACTGTATAAAAGTCTGTTTTTGAATGATTTTCCTGCTACTGCATATGAAAGATAACCGAGTATTCTCTCCGGTCTTCTCGTCATAATCTTCGCGGAAATTACATCGTTTCCCTCAATAAACCTAGAACAACCTGTTTTGGTCTTAATCCTTTTTTCTTACTCACCAGCTAAGTTGTGGGATGCGCTACCTGTGATTCTATTCGTACCACTGATTTCACTTAAAAGGTTTTAAAATGAGAATCCAGCTAGAGCCTCATTTTGTATTCATTTTATTCATCCTGGGAGGCGCGGTGGCCTCATGGTTAGTGTGCTCGACTCCGGATCGAGTGGTCCGGGTTCGGGTCCTGGCCGGGGACATTGTGTTGTGTTCTTTGGCAAGACACTTTACTCTCACGGTGCCTCTTTACACCCAAGTGTATAAAAAACGGTACCGGTGAATTTAATGCTAGGGGTAACCCTGCGATGGACTAGCATCCTATCCTGGGAGGAGTAGAAATACTCCTAGTCGCTTCATGGCCTGATGGGCCTTCTGGCTCGTAAGCAGTGACTTTATCTTTTTTTTTTTTGACTTATTCATCGACTCCTTTACGAGAACATTGCACCGGCGTCGCAGAAGTCTTAAGTTCGAATCTCGTTGAAGCCCAGTGAATTTTTTAGGTGTTTTATGTAAAAGCACGCTGCTAGCAGAGCCTTTCTTTTGCTTGCTCGATTTTGGCGTTCTCGAGAAAGGCTCTGCATGAATCGAGTAAGATCTTTTTTGAAGATGCGCTGCATGTTGCCAGGATACAGTCTCGAACCCAAGCCTAATATGCCAGATCTCGCCGCCATCTTGGTTTTTCATGCCAGCGGGCTCAATTATAACCATCGGTTTTGTCACTAAACGGACGCTCGCACTGGAAAAACCGGTTTGACGAGAGAAAACAAGATTGACTAGTCCAGAAGTTCGGGCTGCGGCAGCTTCAAAGAGTTGACGCGATTCGGGCAGAGCCTACTTTTCTCCTCCTCAGTAAAGAAAAAGACAAAAGGAGGCTCTGCTCGCAGGGTGATGTAAAAGATAATTGGTTAAATTGTCCAGGTAAGTGCGATGATTACTTCTCCCTTATAACCCTTCCTTCAAATATAGACTTATTTCCTTCCTCAAATTATGCCGCTAAAAGAAAACAATAGTGGCGGGGTATTCTGAACTCAGTATAACTAGTGCTACGCAGTCCCGTAGTCGAAAAATTAACCGAACCGTAAAATGAAGCTAAAATTTTGAAAGAGTGCTTACGGCCTAATGACTGAAACAGCGCTTGAACTTAATCAGTAAACAAGTGCTATATTACTCACACGATCTTGTAAAAAGTGTAGTTAACCGAACGGGAAAATGAAAGCCAAAATTTTAAAACAGGGCTTAGGCTCAATCACTGAAACGAGCGCTTGGGCTGCGCTTAATCAGCAAACGAGTGCTATATTCTTCACACGATCTGGTAAAAAGTGTAGTTAACCGAACGGTAAAATGAAAGCCAAAATTCTAAAACAGGGCTTAGGCTCAATCACTGAAACGAGCGCTTGGGCTGCGCTTAATCACTAAACGAGTGCTATATTCTTCACACGATCTTGTAAAAAGTGTAGTTAACCGAACAGTAAAATGAAAGCCAAAATTTTAAAACAGGGGTTAGGCCTGATCACTGAAACGAGCGCTTAGGCTGCGCTTAATCAGCAAATGAGTGCTATATTCTTCACACGATCTGGTAAAAAGTATAGTTAACCGAACCGTATGAAATGCAAATTTGACGAATGAGGGAGTAGCTCTGCAACAGTCTGACAAAGTGTATGCAAGTAAGATGACTGCAGGACTGCGGGAGAAGGTTTTCAATCTCTAAATTTTAGTGGCCGGGTATTCTAGAATCTAGCCTTCTAACTTTTAAAACACTCCAACCAAGGACTTAAAAATTAGCTCGCGCTAACCATGCTTCGAACAACTCGGCAAGCCCTTGCTGTCTTCGGTACGTCCGACTAACCAAGAAAAATTCCACGAAATCAGAATTGTCGAACAATTTATTTACGAAGAGGTTTAGCGAAGCAACTTACAAAACAAGTGGATTTGTCTTTCTGAGAGCATATAAAAGTTGATCAAGTCAATTAAACCGAGCAATTGAGATCCATGAATCAATTTCACATAACTTTGTCAAAGGCCAATTAAAGGCTGAAATGTTACACACCGTATGAAAATTACGCACAAAGGAAACGCGGCGAAAGAGTCTCACATTTGTCGCCAAAGTTTAGCTCTCTTTCTTCGAAGCCACAGTTTTTTAGTAACTCCTTTCTTCAGTTTGTTGTATCAGCACCTTTCTTTAAAATTATATTGCAGGAAACAAACCAACAATCAAAATATGCGAAGAGCTGACCGGCACCACAGCAAGCATACAAATGCAAGATCCTCATCAGTCTTGTAATGCATTTGAATATTAACGTTTTTCTTCGTTGACTTCTTAAAACGATGGAGTCCTGGATCATATTGGAAACGATTCAATTCAGGATCGTCCTCCGCGAATTCGCTTTGCCAGCTGAATTTCGGTTCTTTTGTTGACCCTATAGGATTCCGACAATGCTCCGTGTCGTGGAAAATGTAGACGCCGTATTTCTGTGCGAGCTCTGTCTCCAGTTCTGTACTATGGCATTTCTCTGCGATGCCGTGAGAGGCCATTCATTCCTCGGGGACTTGTATTTTCCCGTTGTTCTTTACCGCTTATAGCTGCACTCACCATTTTACTTCTTTGTAAGCGCACAAGACCACGGGTTAGCTGATAAAACCGTTTTGATTGTGACTCCAAAGTGACGCTGAAGTATATGAGGCTAAATGTAACGGAAATTAAAGCGCGAAAGACATTTGATTGGTCAAGCAAAATGACAATATATCTAATTGGCTGGTTCAAACTGGACGAATGAAGGGACGGATTAGTTTCTATAGAAACGGCAGGGCTGCGTAGGGAATGATTTTTTATTAAACGAGTTGACAGGTAAATTGACCGCAGTAAGAAATGATTTGTGAACTGGTTCGTCAGTTGAAAGAAGTATCAGAGTTTTAACGGTTTGGCCGAGAATTTGAGCGCACCCAAGCGCCTCTCTGTCTAATTAAGCAATGACCAGGGACGCTTTCTATTCGACCAAAAATTTCGAAAAAACCGGGTACAAAGGAATCGAATGGAAAGGAAATATGCAGGGAAATTTTTTTGAGAAATCTGGGAAAAACTCGTGAAGTGATCCTGAAGTTCCGGAACAACCTGAAGATCCCTTCCCATTGGTTCATTCCTGCCTCGCGCTTCGTTTACATTTTGGGTAATATTCATTCGAGCGGCCAACCGGAAAATGCTGTTCCATGAAATTATCGAAGTATTCTGGTCGAATAGAAAACACCCCAGATCGAATTGAATGTATTAAAGATTGACGTTTAGACCATTTAAAACAACGTTGCAAAAAGGTAAGCCTCGAAGGCCAAAAGCACGCTTCAATTGTTCTTGCAATCTACATCATACCGAAATACATGGCAAAGTGTTTTTTTCAAACACACTGAGTCGATAGGTTAGGTGGTTTCGACTCGTGAAAAAGAGCCCTTTTCAGTAGGTTGCAGCTTCGATTCCCTTCCAGCAAGGGAACATCAAATTTCAGCAATTTACATGTAAGTAACATCTCTTTCATTACCCCTATAGACTCAGTGGTATAGCATCCGAACCAGAAATAATAATATAATAATAATAATAATATATATATATATATATTTTTTATATATCACTTTATTTGCATAATAAAAATATTTACAAAAATTAAAATATCTCCTAAAGGTAAGAACTATAAATTGCGAGCAATATAGATATTTCTCTGTTTAAAACTGTTTTTAAACTTCCAAATAAATAAATAAATAATTAAATAAAAATAGAAAAGTCATTTATTATCATTCATTAATAATAATACTACTACTACTACTACTACTACTACTACTACTACTACTACTACTACTAATAATAATAATAATAATAATAATAATAATACAATAATGATAATACAATATATTTATAGAGCGCTAATTCCCAAAGGCCCAAAAGCGCTTTACATCAAAAATTAAGTAAAATGGAAAGGAAAGGAACTTTATTTAAGTTTTAAGTGTTCTAGCCCTGGAGTACTCAGGATTGAGGACACTCTAAAACTCTAAACTCAGTTTATTAATCAAGATTAAAATTAGATGAAAAGAGAAAGATTTGAAAGAGAAGATCTTAGGGTTCTGTAAGGCATATAAGGTTTAATTAATAAGCTTAGTGGGTGATGTCGACAGGCGCAGTACTTTGGAGGGCTTAAATGTGATGTCTGCAATTTTGAAAACCATCGTCTGTTCAATTGAGAGCCAGTGAAGCAGAATAAGCAGACGCGTGACGTGTTTATATCTGCCACTACTGATGAATGAGCATAGCGACACCCTGATCACGCCTCAAAACATATTTCGGCTGACCATACAGGAGCGAGTTACATGCAACAGTCCCGTGGAAGTAACAAAGGCATGAATGAGGGTCTTACACTTACGCTAAGACTGGAACTTGCGATTCTTGGAGAACTTGCGAAGATGAATAAAAGAAGACTTTGCGCACACAGCTGTCAGTGACATGTGGTATCATCGAGAGAGAATTATCGAAAATTACTCCGATATTTTTAGCAGTAATAGGCCTTTTTTAATATGAATTCAGCTTGATAGCGAGTCAGTGAGGACAAAGACAAAGGAAAGTGGATGATATGTAAATATTTTTCACATTAATTCCCCCTTGTTTCTATTGTCTTTGTCCTCACTCCCTCACTTTCAAGCTGAATATTTAATATATCGAAAATGGCCTATTGAACAGCTACCACTATCAGAAACAGTGCGCCAAGGCTACTATTCAAAACTGGACATAGGCGATAATGTAAGACGATTAAAAAAAAAAGAATTTTCGTCTTGCCACTCAGTGTTCAACATCAGTTTGTTTGCTAACATCCATAAGTCAACATCTCTAACGCAATTTTCAATGTACATGAGACTAAATCCTCATAAGATCAGATTGAACGACCTATCATCAGCATAAAAATGGTGTGAAAGTCCATGTGATCTAGTAATGTCTCCCAAGGGGGGAGTATATAATGAGTCAAGGAAGAGACCAAGACCTAAATAGGCCCTGATGAACTCAGTGGAGCACACCAGAGGCAAAACGTCATGGAATCTAACAGATTGTGTTTGGTTAGATAAATACGAAATTAGCCATTCTAGTGCCCTGTCACAAATACCAAAGCGGTAGAAAATTCTGAAAGCAGAAACAGACTGAGAGGGCAACGTCATTGTAAACCCTGATAAAGGCTGTTGCAATTGGTGGAATGCAAGTGAAACATTTTTGACAAACCATTAATTCCCGTCCGGCAATGTAGTCCACAAGTTGCTTAACCACTACTTTTTCAACTCACTTTAGATAAGAAGGGGAGGGTGGAAATCGGCCGAAAATTCTTAAATTCATGATAATCCAGACTAGATTTCTTCAGCAGGGGACAGATTCAGGGCTGCAGGGTTTTTGTTTGAGGCCCACCCATGCGGAGACCGGACGTTTTGTCCTGTTGTTTCTCATTTCAAGTTCGGTACTTTGACGCTATAAATTTCTAGATTTGTTTTTTTTTCTTTTTTTTGCATGGACTTGTCTTCAGCCCATATCAGGAAGCCATGGGCTCAAGAAACACAAGAAAATCGTGCGCAGTAAATCCTTCAAACTAACAAGAAGTCACATTGCCTTATTTTGCTTAGTAAATGGAATAATCGATCGTTTGGCATTTGTTAAGTTTTTTTACTCCAATCTAAAGAATGTAATCAGCATTTCTGAGTGTTTCATTCATAGTATCGTAGAGACTCTTGTTCTTCGGCCATCGAAGTTTAATTTAAAAAATAACACACGAGGCCAAAATGTATGTTGTAGCATGTGAAACGTCAAGTCAAATTTAAAATGCATTGCTTCACAATGTTTATTGGCGCCTTGTGTTATTTTTCATTTATAGTAATTTATAGGAGACCCAGGCCTCCTTGAGGGTTCTCTCCCAAGTCCGGTTCTTTCATTATCAAATCCGATACTTTGAAAAGCTGTCGAAAACCCCAGAACGGATTACAGCCTGTTTATGTGCAGTGGGCATAACGAAGGTCTCCAAAAATAAAGTAAGAATTCTCCAATCACAGTGTAAAGAAGATCAAGGTAATTTAGTCCAGAGGGAATTGGATCAAGTTGATCCAAATTCAATCGATTTTGATGATAAAAGACAAATATCTTCATTTCATTCACCGGATTTGACATCTGTTTTTGTGCAATTTACCACTGAAATCTTAGGTAGTCGTCAAAATTATCGGACGTATTCCTCGGAAAATCTTCCAGAGGGATCTTAATTAATTTAAGTCTGCTCCCGGCACGCTTATGCCACTTAAGGACGGTGCCTACTAATTCAGAGGTATTTTTGCGCGGTTTACTGACTATGCGGGAAAAGCAGAAAACCTTGAACAACACTCTGCTCTGGTCTCTAAAAAAATATGCCTCCCAGAGGTGGCAATGCTATCACAACTCTGACATAAAAGAGCCATGCAGATGCTGATATCTGACTTAAAGATAAGTCCATTCACAGGAACACATGAGCCAATCAAATTGACCTTCTCATATTACTGAGGGGCATCATAGCACAGTTGATAGAGCATTAATGCACCAGCATCGCCGAGGTTATAGGTTCGAATCTTGTTGAAGCCACCTGAATTTCTCAGGTGTCTATATTAAGGACGGGGCCTACTAATTCTAACGTGTTTTTGCCCGGTTTACTGAATACGCGGGAAAAGCAGATCTTAATAACAAGTGTTATTGAAACCCAAAAAAGAAAATTGGAGGTAACCACGCATTTTTCGAAGATAATTAATCAACAATATTTGTAAAAGGCTTTAAAATACAAAGCAATGTATGGCGTTCTTTTTCGAAAAGTGCGTGGTTACCCCAAATTTTCTTTTTGGATACCAAGAGCACTTGCTAAGTTCTGCTTTCTCCGCATAGTTTTGAAGCGCGCAAAAATATCCCTGTATTTATAAACACCGCCGATAGGAAATCCGAGTATCTCGAAATGCGCAGAACGTATGCGCAATAGCAATAGTAGGCACCGTCCTTTTATGCTGTCTTTGGAATGATATCTGCAAAAAATTAGAATCGCTATTCTTCTCGGATAAGGACGATAAACCGTAGGGCCTCAGCTCACAGCCCTTCCGTACCGTGGGACGTTAACCTACTCCTCATTCGCAAAGATCAGGACCTAGAGATCCCAATGTCTCAGTCTTTTCTCTGTGATATGTTGATTTCGGTAAGCACGTTATTTACCGAGGGTAACACCTAATAGTGTTAGAACACTAATAAACTTGTGGCGGGTCGGTACATTTCGCTGACCCCTAGTCCATGGACTACCCAAATGGACTACCCTGAAAATACTATTTCGAATGAGTATTGTTGATCCATGTGTAAGCAGCATCTCAAATAGTGCTTACTTAAGCCTCAACACCCATTTTAAACTGCATTGTTCAACAGTATTTAAGTCTAAGCACCCATTTCAAAAAGGCTAACTTTCGATTATTGTTGTAAAATGGGTGCTTACACTTAAATACTGTTGAACAATGCTGTTCAAAATGGGTGTTGAGGCTTAAGTAAGCACTATTTGAGATGCTGCTTACACATGGATCAACAATACTCAATTCGAAATAGTATTTTTAGGGTAGTCCATTTGGGTACTCCATGGACTGGGGATCAGCGAAATGTACCAACCCACCACTTGTGGCCCTCACTCATTGGGGAGATGGGTGGGGAAGGGGTATAAATGCTCGGAGATACAACAAGCTAGTACTGTAAAATCTGAGGGTTAACCTGGAATGTCCGATAACATGGTGTCCAATAGTGTCACAGCAGAATTGCGAGACAAGGCACAAGGAAAAAATTTGTTTGCAAAGCAGCATGTCTACAGTAGCACAAGCTTGATGAAGAATGGTTATCCTTGAGGACAAGCTATTGGTCGAGACGTAAAGGTTGACGTAACCTGATTGGGAACAGCCGAGAACATACGATCTAATCCGAACCAATCAGCTTGCTGGTATTTTAATCGTTGCATCACTGGATGTAAACGAAAGGTTCGCCATCTTTGCGGTTGTAAACATAACAACTCTGTTCAACTCCAGAATCTTTAGTAGCCGCGTAGAGAAGTCTGTATCGTTAATATGGGAGTCTTAAACATCCAGGAACATTTGCGACATCGCCGTAATCGGGAAGGCGAAGAATCATTCGAGGAAGAGCTGTGAGTGCTTGATAATGATTTGTTTTGATTTCGTATTTTGGCGCGAGCCTGTAGGATATGCGGTCAAAAAAACCGGCAAAATTTGTTATATGATTATTTCATTTGTAGAAGTTCTTACAGAGGAGTCTTTTTTTCTCATCTTTGGAAAATATTTTACTATCCCACTTATTAATTAAGCTTAACGCAGCCGATGGAAAACAGATTTTGATTTTATATCAGCTGATGATCCGATTTGAAGATGTTTTCACGTCGCTTTTGCCGCCGGGCCTCTGTGTTAAGCTCATTTAGGTTCCCATTTTTGAGCGTGTTAAAACTGTTTGTTTTGTAAGTATGACATTCTGGCTACTTTCAAATTAATGCAAATTTATCATGCATGTTATAATTAGGCAGTTTCGAAGACAGCCGATCCGCTGATCTCGATCGACCGTAATTTCTGATCCTAAATTGTTATAATACTTTGTATAATACTTTGTGCCATACCGTTAATTAATATGGCACCCAGCAACAAGTTTCGCTGTTTTTTGAGAAAGGTTTTAACTTATCTAGGATTTTCACCTCAAATAACTGATATGCAAACGAAAGTTGCACAATCGGGTCATTCTCCTATCAATTTCTCAGGGGGCTGGAAGACGAGTTTATTGAGCCTACAGAGGTAGATCTCTCACAACAAGAAGCGTATCGAAGACGACCTGCACGTCAGAAATCCCAGAAGAGTAAAGTACATCATTATAACAACAAGTATCCGGAACGGAAAGTTAAAACTGGAAACAGGAAGACGAGAAGACTCGAAAATAGTAGGTGTAAATTCTTTGTGGGGGCGTTGTTATTATTATTATTACCAGTAGTAATCAAAGATTAGGAGTGCGTTCTCCGCCTGTGATAATTGTTGTCTGTTACTGAAATCATTACTGTGAACGGCTGAAGTTTTACAGACATAACATACTGACAAAGTCCACAGTGACTGTTCTTTTCTTGGATTTTGATATGACCTTTGATGACACGTCAAATCGTCAAATCGTCAAATCGATGATAAACTGTCTTGGTCTCAGCATATTAAATCAATTTGTGTGTCATTCAATAGTAAAGTCAAAATGCTGAGACGTTTTAAGTTTTT
>NC_090878.1:34217587-34222587 GCF_036669935.1 Montipora foliosa
GCATGAAATGTGGTATTTTTGGTGATTCAAGACATTTTAACCCTGAAAATTGAAAGAAACATTTATGTAAATGAGGAGAAATAAAGCTGTATCAGAAATACAGATATTGGTTAATAAAACATTTCTTTTGTTTTCCCATCATGAATTATTAATGAGTTTTATAATGATACTTAACAAATGTACCGGTAGGTAGTGTTCCGGTGACCAAAGATGCCAAATACGAACAATCACAATCATATCTTAATAAGTTTTAAATAACCTTTTGCCAGTATGTCATTATTACTCCCTCAACTGCACATTCTTGATGCCTTCTTCATGATTCTCCCCTTCCAGAAAAGTACTTGGGGTCAAAGAGAGATCTTGGTAGAAATCTAGTTAGGATGTAATATCTGCTCAAGCTAATGTAGAGTTTGCATGGTAGAACTTTTGAAGGAGAAGAAAAAAACAAAGGGAAAAAAAATGTTTACCAAAAGTTTGGTGTGGTTACTGAAATGTTGAGAATTTAAATAGCACCAGAACGTCAAACCTCTTACAAAGATAGACTACAACACAAAGGGGCTTTTTCCCATTTTTGACAATGTCTGACACAGTTTAATTAATGTAGCTGGCTGCAGTAACAAGAGTTTATTTTGTTATTGCTTTAGGCCCCAACTGAAGGTGCGTGGGTGGTCACAAGTGCAGACAAGTTGCGATATGATGCTATTTTCAAGCAAGCCGATAAAGATGGAGATGGGCTTGTTTCTGGTACTGGATTAATGATATCATATTAAAATATTGCATTTAAATTATTTAAGCAGTCAAAACCAATAATTATTCAACAAAGTATGATAGCAAAGGAAGCTACCATGCTGTAGTGCAGGGAGTCGTTCTAAGATAGCAGCTCATGCATTGACTGTACATGTTAATTTTGTAATGGTGTTGTTTGGTTTAATTCATTTCCTGCGTTTTTCTCTATTTTTTTTCTTTGCTTTTGTTTCTCTTCCCTTCTCCTCTTGTGCAGAAGGTGCCTGGGTTGCATGGATCGCCAGGCTGTAAAACAAGTCATATTTATCTGCAGGGGAAAGTACTGTAGTTTTTTTAAGTTGTGTTTGTTGCAGAATGTGAGAATTTTCATGGTTTTATGACAAGCAGAAACCTGTAATTTATTGTTGTAAGCAAATGCAAAGCTTGATCTCTTTAGCGAAGACACAGGGACTTCCCACACACCCATCCTTTATTCACATTGATATAAGCATTCTAAAGTTCTCTAGGGTTTGGCTTTGAAATATGTTTTAATAGGTCAGCAGATTAGCTATGCCCTTCTCATGAAAATATATGACTGTACATTGTATCTATTATGTTTTTTTTTTTTGTTTCTGTGTAGGAGAAGAGGTGAAAAGTACATTCATGGCTTCAGGCCTGAATCATCAGATACTTGCACATATCTGGTGAGCAAGCCTTGAGATTTCTCCTTATTCTGTTCGCGATCGTGCTGTCAATAATTACAGACAGCCAATGAAAAGCGTTGGCTACTTCACTCAAAGTAGTCGCCTTCTTTTTCCCTGAATTCCAAATACATGTAGAATCTTAAAGGCAAATTCTTTCAAACACAAGAATCTTAAAATTCATTGTGAACATGACAAGAGTCGGTTACTCTACTTAAACCAGCAGCCAACTTCAACATATAACAAAACATGATAAGGTCCATCCAGGCCATAATTACGTTCTTCCATTTATGATATGATTAGCTCCATGTGCAGGCAAGATGAACCAAATCCTGTACTGTGATTGGCTACCTGAGTGGGCAATATGGAGCTATGTTGCCCACTCAAGATTTCTCACTTGGTCCCGCAAGATCAAAAATCATTTTTTTGGTGTTTTATCCCATATAATAAATCCTTCATTGACCAAGCTTGTTCAGTCAAGATTGGCCTTGTTTTTTGTGTGTGTGTTCATGCACCGAGATGCATAAACATGAAAAAAAAGAACTTGGGCAATATCCAGCCATCTTGACTTCACACTTGGTCAATTACCCATATGACGATGTCGCTGGAAGTGTCTTGCTGGATTATCCAATGCATAGTTCACAAAGACATGTACAGCTGAGCTGTACCTCTTCAACAGAATGATATGACACAGCTTGTTCTTGGTAAAAAAATTAACAGTCTCTAACTTTGTTCTCATTGCACACACTTACCGGTACATGGATGAAGTCTGGCCTTAGTGTAAATCAGTTATTACAGGTGTACTGTAGCAAATTAAGATCAGTAATAGAATAATTATGCCTGCCCTGTTTGGGCTGCCCTGCTGCAGTACTTAGGAGATGCCATTGAATCCGTACAAAAAAGGGCCCTACGTATCATTCTTCCAATGCCCATTATAATGAGGTGGGATTGCCTCCTTTCTCAAAGAAGGGAGGATGTATGCGCAAATTTCATCAAGCGTAGCTGTTCATCCTCTCCCTTGATAAGATCCCTTATTCCACACGTGTCAATTGACAGACCACACAGTCTCCGATCAGGAGAATGAGTGCGCCTTATCCCAAAGATGAAGCACTTTGCTGGTTTCTTCACCATTAAAAAAATAATACATATTGCCAGTATTATCTATTTTTGTATTGTTTATTCATATATACTGTGAATTAGTTGTTGTACCATACATGTATATCTATTTCAACTTATATCGCTATAACTACCTATAGCTATATTTGTGCGCATGTATGACCGTCCTTGTAATTCAGCCCCTTAGCTTCGAGAAGGACCTAATAAATAATTATTATGATTATGATTATATTATCATTATCATTGTCATTTATATTATTATTATTATTATTATTATTTTTATTATTATTATTATTATTATTATTATTATTATTATTATTATTATTATTATTATTATGATAGTCAGTTTGAAACCATCATGACTTTTTCTTCCTTTTTGCAAGGGGTCTCTGTGATGTGAAAAATCAAGGGCAATTGAATTCAGAGCAGTTTGCATTGGCCATGTACCTCATTCATCAAAAGGTCATGGGTGTGGATCCACCTCAGACACTCAGTCCAGAAATGGTTCCGCCCTCCATGAGGACAGGTACTCCTAGTATTTCTGCGGCTACAGGAGAGGCAGTGGTAAGTTATTTCTCTACAGCTTTTTAAACCAAACTTTATATTCTCTTGTTTGTTTGTTTGTTTTTTCTTTAGCTTAGGTACTTGATTCAGTTATCCTACCCTCCTCCATTTTTGGTTCTTGTTCAGTCCGCAGATGAAATGGGCCCTTTGCAGCTGGCAATCACATGGTGGGAAAACCGCCATACTCGAGAGCAAATTGCACACTGGGACATCAGCATGGATCGCAAGCTGCAAAGGGCCCATTGTAGCCAAATGATTAGTAATGTCGTATCCATGGGCTATACTGCTGAAGTTTGTAAAACATCGTTAATGGGTAGTCAGTGAACCCAACACAGTTAATAAAGAGTAGGGCAGAGAGTTCTTGGTGTTGTGGACAGCCTTGCTAAGGGACATACAGGTGTATTTGAGAAAAATGTACAGTAGCTGGTTAATGATAGGGACACATAATTGTCACCTTCTGAAGTGAAAAAAAAAAGTAGACGTTCAACAGTAGATGGCATAGGTATGATGTACCTGCGAGAAAGCTAGTTACAGTTGCCGTTACAGTGTTGTAACTAGTTTCATTTTGCATTTGCACTTTGAGGCACGTGACATTGTTGAGCCCACAGACCAGCAGGACACTGTCAAATAAGGACCTAGATAAGCGACCCATCGCCCCAGGAGTTATTGTAGGAGTACAGTATTCAACTGGTATATGGAGGTCGTAGTTTCGAATCCCGAGTACTCTACTTTTCAGTTGTCCTTACTCCCGTTGCCAAGCAACTAGTTTACCATCCTTTCCAGGGGCACATTGCACCTTTAAACCTTAAACATCAATAGTTGCAAAAGTACAGTTCAGTCCCTTCCTGCTATCAAATAGAGAATGCGCAATAATATGCACTGAATACTGTTCATTTCAAAGCCAAAACAGAGTCAGTCCCAAAGTATATTGTTAAAGGATGTCCTGGTATTTTCTACAGGAATATTTTATAGAAACAGTGCTCTAAATAACCGTCACTTGAAGAGCCATCCATGCACAACTTGATAAAGTCTTTCTTGGGAAAAAGAAGGCCTGAAACAAAGGAGAAACATGATGTAAAAGAAATTGGATGATGGAGTTTTTTTGAGATCTACAGTCGACTCCCGATAACCTGAACTTTCAAGGGAAGTTGAAAAAGGTTCGAGTTATCGGGAAAAAGGAGTTAAGCAGCAACCCTGTATGAAGATACAGGCACTGAAGTTAAATGTACCCTGTACCAACGAAACCTGAACTGGACTGACACGTTTTGTGTAATGCAAAAAAGGACAAAGATTACGGGGCTGCTTCAAAATAAAATAAAATAAAATAAAATAAAATAAAGTAATGTTTTAGAGTACAATGTTCGTTTTGATTTATCACGTACTGACAGACGTGGTTCAAGTTATCGGAAGGTAAAATTATAGTATGTATGACGGAGATCCAGGGGAAATCGATTTTGGTTCGAGTTTACACGAGGTTCGAGTTTTGGGAGCCCTTCATTTCGTGGAAAGCAGTTTTACAAGGTGTAATAATATTTTTTAAATGTTGACTGGTAGTTAGGAATCTTACCTCAGGGTCAGTTAAGATCGCATGAGGGCGTCAAGAAACTACATAAGTTTGTGGATTTTTCAAGATCGCGGGTGACGCGATTCCTGTCGCGCGCGATGCGAATCGCGTCTCGCACGAAGGTACTGTAGTTGAAATGGAGTTTTGATTTTTATTAGCAGGACGCTGCATCAACAGGGAATGCGATTTCAAGCCTGAGTGACTTTTCTGCCATTAAAGAACTTGACAAAATAACAAAAGAAATTGAAGACTTGGGAAGGTAGAATTAATTGATACGCCATTTAAACCGGTTCTAGAAATTTTGATAAGATGCCTTGTCACAAGAGTCAATA
>NC_090878.1:34225087-34245087 GCF_036669935.1 Montipora foliosa
AGATTTTTTACATAGGTGCGAGGATCATTTCTTTATTTCGTCGATTCGCTTTTTTCACCAATCCTGTAATACAGTTCATTTTGGGGGGTTATTTGCATTAAAACAATGGATATCCAGTTCACTGAAGCATGATACAGACCTAAGAGTAATGTCCGTAATTAACTTGTATTGTTTTTATGTAATTTTATCTGGTGCCAGTTGCTCAAAGCATGCTTTGCTCTAACCACTGGTTAAGGATTATCAAAACCAATAGGTTTATGTGGTTGGATAGCTTACTTTGTTGTACAAATTAGTTTCACTCATTGTTACCAGGCGCTTTTGTTCTTCATCTCTGCTTTTTTGGTTGTAGAATCTGCGAAGTGAGCTGGAGAAAACTAAAGCAAAGTATCAAGAATTGGAGAAGCAAAAGACAGAAGCTCAAGGAAAACTCGACGATTTAGACAAAGAGGTGAGTCAGTTTTAGTTTTTTTACGCGCTGATTTCAATCGTGTTGTAATAGTCCATTTTACAGTTGTTTGCTCAGCGACCTAGCCTATGAATGGCTGCGAGGCTGCCGGTGACCTTGTATTGATAGAGTCCTCACTGCTTTTATCATGTAAATTGTGTTGTTGTAATTCTAATTAGTCTGAATTAACATTACAGAAGCACGAAGGTTTGTATAAAAGCGGGGTCACCGGCAGCCTCGCTTCCATTCTTAAGCTGGGTAACTTAGCCACAACTGTAAAATGGTCTATTGATTACGGAGTTTTTTCTGTGGACCACCATGGAAATGTCTACAGTCCCTGCATTTTTTCCCTGACTATGCTGTAGGGTGGATGTTGTTCTTTTTGCCACAGGTTGTGTTCGCCCCAGTCGATTCACCCCCACTTCTAAAATGTGATTGGCAAACATATCCCAAGTTACTTTGCGAAGTGGGATAAACTTAAAGGGTTTTAGCTTTTGAGAAATTCACTTTGACCTCTGGGGCCTTTCAATTTATGACATTGATGATGATGACGACAGTGATGACGATGTTATTGATGATGACGACGATAAAGACGGTAATGATGATGCTGATGTTGATGACAATGTTGATGATGATGGTGATGTCATGACGTCATGATGACGACAATTACGTTGGCAGTGGCGGTGGTGATGCGTGCACACATACATTCCCTCATTATGAAACAGCCTTGTCTTGATCCCCCAAGGTCAGAGATTCTCGTGATTATTATCTGCAATTCTCAACGTAAAATTGCTAGTGGAGCTGCTACTTAAAGTGGTGCCTGAAACACCTGCCTGGTAAGTTAGCTATGCCATGCTGATGAGGCAATTCAAGGCCGGACAGCTGTCCATGGCTCCTAATTAATCGGGTGAAATGGTTGTGCGCATGCGTTATGTGTTGGCCACACGGGGTTGGTGTTATGCATTCTAGTCACCAGAGCCTCGGATATGACATGGAGGCTCTAGGAAAATCTATGTAGTAGTAGGACATGCGCCGTAGGGTTCTAAAAGCCAACGAATGGCTATTTGAACCTTGGGGCGTCTGTTCACTCCTCGTGCTAACATGAAGGCACCAATCAGAGACGCTTTTTATTGCTCTTAACGAAAACCAATGAGAAGACACCTTGTTAAGGTTCCCCAGCGCTTCTCTCTCCCTCAGTCATGCGCAAAAGAAAAGAGGTCTGGGGTTGAGATAGATGTGTCCCTTTTAATGCTTATTACGTAATGCATCACATTTTACCTATCAAGGTCGATTGGTTTCAATTTTAACCTTTTTTGTTCTTATCAGAAAGCCCAATATGAAGACATGTTGAAAGACGTAAAACAGAAGTGTGACGAAGAAACAAAAACAGTGAGTTCAAATGGGTCGAAGAGCTTTCTATCCAAGGCGATTCCCTGCGTAGTAATTGAAGAAAATGATCATAGCATTGAACTATGTAATTTTGGTTCTATGTGGAGTTGCCGAAAAGTTAGTCTCCACGTTGGTGCGGCGAGCCTTGCATGACGCCCCAATAACGCCTGCGAAGAAGACTGCCAAAAAGCCTGAAAAAATTCCATGCTTGAAGACGACTCGAACCCTTGACTTTGTGATTGCCCTGTACACCACTCGGCTGAGAACTGAGAACTGGTCAATAGGCCCTTCTGAGTTCAGTCCAGCCTCTTTTTCAAATCGAGTCTTTGTGCCATATGACAATATTTTCGGCCTTTTGCGCGTGTTCACTCGATTTCCTGGAAGACTAGGTGTTGGATAAGCATTTTTTTTGGAAAAATATGCAACAAGGACTAGTCAAACGATAGTGAACTGAAGCACTGGTAAGGACAGCACTTGTTGGATTGAACTTTAATATGAGATGAAATGAGTTAACTTCTCTTCTTTTCAGATAAACAACTTAAAAACACAAATTGCATCGTCAAGGCAGTCGACACTGGTAAGTGATGTCCATACCTTCTTTTTCTTCACCGCTCGATACCTCCTAATTCGGGGGACTGGGGCGGGTGAAAGTCGTCAAGGGTGAAGACTTTATCGTTGAATTTAATTTGTTTTTGCTGTATTCAGCAACAAGAAGAAGAACTAAGCCAAGCAAGAGAGGAGTTGAACAAGTTACGAGAGGAAGAAACCAAGCTTGAGCGAGAGGCAAGTGAACGAGTAATTTGAAGTGGTGATCTGAAGCTCGGCTTGTGGAAACGTGTGTAAAAAAGGAACCAATTTAATAAAAAAAAATCGTGATGGAGAACTTTGGAATGGGGACCATCTAGGACGACTGTGGTTGGAGGTTTTAAGACGATTCAACACGGCATCTAAATTAAGGGCGCTTTCCTTTTGTCAGAACTGGCCAACCAGACCTGTCAGTTTGCAAAGAAAGCGTAACAATTTGAAGGAACACTTGCATGATAATCCCTCGCATTCGTCTGGTGGAGTACGTATCATCCTCGAGGAGGGTTAATTTGAGGGCGTTGTAGAGTTAGTCCTTCCAAATGCCCGGTCTGGCTGGTCAGTTCTGTCAAATGAAAATCCTTCGATTAAAGGATACATGTCTACAGTCATTCACCGCGGTTAACATTTCCCAATTTCCTTCAATATTAAGACAAATTCCGTGTTAGCAGTAAAGCGGGACAATTTTGACATGAGCCCACTGAGTTTTAATGGCCTAGTTCCCCGATAGCTCAGTGGTAAAGCATCGGCATCACCAATCGTAGGAGTAAACTCAGGGTTTCAATAAGAGCCTCTGGCCGGCGAATTTCACCGGCCACTACACGTGTACTCGCCTTCTACTTTTCCTTAGAAATTACGCTAAGTTTTACGAATAACACGAGAAACATAAAGATTAGATGGGCAAAGTTTTGTTCACGAAAGACTGGAGAAGAAGACTGAATTCAGAATGACTCGGATTCTGAGTAATTTCGGCTCACGCGTTGTTTTTGAGGCAGCGGTCCAGCAATCCAGTACGTGGTGTAAGCTGCCTGATTTGTTAACTACATTTGAAGCGTGACAGGACGATGTTTTTGGTCAAGACAGATGAAATGCATTTCACACAGCTGTAGAGAATGCAAAGTAGCCTTGAAGGGGCTATGTCACGCTATTTTAGCATCAATTCAAAACCAAAAGTATGTCTTGCTGAATTTCCAAAAAATTAGAGCATTCATGTACTCTCTCTCTGAATAAAAAAATAAAAAACCAAAATGTAATGTTATTAGTGTTCTGTTCAAATACTCTAACTCGTGCCCCAGAATGCAGGAAATACATTCTAGCCAGAATGTATCTTGAACCCGGGATCCCCGGATCTCAAGGCAAGCATCCTAACCAGTGGGCTGCACTGCCTCCTAAGATACATCAGAATACCTTTTTTTTAGAGTTAAAAGTGAAACCCGTGCAATTTTTTTTCAACAGATTGAACTCAGCAAAGAGCACCTGGAGACTGTTCAAAAACAATTAAAAACCGTTCAAACAGAGTTATCACAGGTAAAAATGGCTTCTTACAACTGATTCTTACGTGCGACGCATATCGTAATCTCATTTAAGCTCCGTTTACACGAGCAAGTCTTGTGCCTTCACCAGTTTCCCTGACAATTATCATTCCTCTTGTAAATGATCAACAAGTTTTCATTGACAAGGAATAATTGCTCGTGTGAACGGTGAACAAGTTTAGCCTGTGCCCGCTGTACATGTTATTCAGCGAGTACATTAAAATGTTCCAGTTCCTAGCTCGTCTAGTTAGCCGCCATTTTGTCTATTTTGACAGCAATGAGCATGAGAGTGATACTGAGAACTAACTTCATTAATATTCCTTGGCACAATTTTTGTTGTTGTCCCTTTACACGAACAAATTTCATCCTTGACAAGGAAAAGCTAGCATGCTTCAATCTTCACCAAAACTCTTGGGAAAAACTCTGACATGAACATCCTTGAACATGCACTCACAAACAAAGTCCATGTTTCCCCCCACCCCCTCTTTCCTGTACCAATGCTGATAATGTGGTGAAAAATACTGTGCAAGCCTTTGGCCGTTTTTTGACCAACATTGGATAAAGGGGAGGGGGGAAAGTATGGAGAAGTTAATCTTTTGCAACACAGACAAATAAGGGAATGACCATTTTATAGTGGTGTATCATATTTTCCCAACGAGTTTTGTCCATAATTTTTGCATTCTACAATCATGGACAAAATTGTTGGGAGGGTAAGCCCCCTCCCCCTTATCAATGTTGGATGTTCCAGAAAAAAATGTGACTTTTCTTACCTGAAGAACTCCAACATTGAATATGGGGGAGGGGGGGGGGGGGGGGGCACGCACAAGAGCATGGCATTTCCCAAATAGTACACCCAATAGTTAGAATAATTGAATCAAGTGTGAAGTGAACTGATGCACGCAACCTTCCCAACAAGTTTTAACCACGATTGTAACTTTTCCTTGTCAAGGAAAAATTGTCAATTTTAACCCTATTTACATGAGCCGGCAATTTTTTCCTTGTCAAGGAACACTTGCTCCTGTAAACGGGGCTTTAATCTTCGCGAAACATAGCAATTCAGTTAAAGGACACTAATTTATTCACCTTTAGGTCCGATCCAAGGTGTCCACGCTGGAAGAAACAAACAGTAGTTTAAACGCGAATATTGCACATTACAATTCCCTGATGAATTCAAACAGTGTGTCCAGCGGTCCAACCCCGATTCCTGATTTTACACCTCTTCACGACGCGTTTGATATGACACCCACTCCTTCTGAGGCCGATGCTATGAGTGTCAGAGCGACCGTAAGTTATGAGCATAAATTACAAATTTATGCAATATTAATTAGTTTTAGCTGTAAAGTAAATACCTCGTCTTGTAATTATTATTGATGGTTTGCATTCTGACGTCACGGCAGCCATGTTGGTGTTCAGAACAATGCAGTAAAATTCAAAACTTGTGGGGCCATTTTCTATTGTTTCCCATCACGTGGATGCAAACCAAGAATAGTTTATTGCTGCATGGTTGGTCCTTGCCACATCTTTGGTCTCTGTTGATGGCTAAAAGTTCCTTTGAATTCTTCCCACAGAAATTGCTTGTGGAGTTTACCAACGCTTTACTAAACTTTGTAGAAGGCTTTCCACTATAGGAGTTAAACTGTACGAATTCAGTAACTAAAGTTTTGGAAGAGTATTATCTATATAGCGACAAAGTGCTATGCAACTTAAGGTTAACCCAGAAATTACTTCTAAGCAACACAAATCAGGGTTTTCGTTTGAGGCCGGAGGACATGCGGGCTCATTGTTTGTCGGCTATGCCATGCTGATTAGGTTAATAAGGCCGAAACAGCTGTCCTTGGCCGCCACTGCCCGGCTGATATGGCTTTGCGCATGTGTACTACTGACCGCGGGATCGTTGTTTGTTGTATTCTTACCTAAAGCTTTTAGTTTGTTTCGTAGAATACACCCCACGAACTGAAAGAATTTATGAATTACTGATAAAAAGAGAAATGCAAAAGGAGACTAATAAGTACACCATCGGCTTCCATATGATACCTATTTCAGAACTAACAGAATTTATTTGCCGACGGTGAATAAAGTCTCATCCGTAGACTTGTAAGTTAACTTATCAATCTCGGTTCATGTCGGTCAATTTTTTCCTTTATTAGGCTGGTAGCAGTCCTGTCAGTAGTATAAGCGGATTTAGCGTGGGATCTGGTCGAGTAGATGAAGCCGTAGACGATTTTAAGGTAGGTGAAAATTTGCGCTCAATTTATTGTCGCCCAATAAGCCCTGCAGAGTTAGTTTCCGGAAAAATTGTAGTGCAGTGTAATGTCAGTGTAACAAAAAGCCTCTTTATTTCTCCCAACAAGCAGTTTTCACCCTTTTCATAATTTGCCTTGGTTATATCCCAGAAGGGTTTTTTTTAACGCTACCGCAACAATCTTCAATCAGATTGAGCCGCTCATTTTGAGAGTTGCACAAATTTGCATGTACATTGCTAGTAGCGTGAGGGAATCTGGGATGTCGAGTCCATGATCAACATTGCACTGTCTGTTTTCACGTCAGATAACGTTATAACGTTATTAGTTCGAGGAATACGTTACTGGTTGAAAATTTCGTATATTAAAAATCAGCTTAAAAGAGAGGTTTAGAGGACAAAGACAAAGGAAAGTGGATGATATGCAAATATTTTTCACATTCATTCCAACGTGTTTCTATAGACCTTATTCATAAATGGCGGCCACATTTATAATTCTTTTGTCCCAGTGCAAATTAGCCTACCAAGCCTCATTTTAGAGCAAGAATTCTTTTCAATTCACTGTATGGTATCGAGGCTTGGTAGGCTAATTTGCACTTGGACAAAAGAATCATAAATTGACCGCCATTAATGAATAAGGTCTATTGTTTTTGTCCTCACTGTCTCACTATCAAGCTGAACATTTGATATTTCGAAAATGGCCTATTTGTTCCGTTCATATGGCAATACTCACCATTACGTCACCTATTTTCATTAATGTGCCAATCAGAGATCTATTGGCTGTCGAAACAAAGGATTCTTTTGTTCTGTGGTTGGCAAATTTACAAAATAACAAAAGAATTGTTTACAAACAGTGAAGTCTCCTATAAAACTAAGCCAACCTTACACAAATTTAGACGCCTGGGCCGGCTTTGCGGCTTGAAGACGCCATTATCATTTTCTGTATTCGTAAATTGGTGCTTTATATACGCATGGGCAGATGGTAAAACCACTTGCAATGGTTAACAGTCAACCTGGTTCTTCAGGTCCACATGAACAAAACGTCCGGTCAGATTTTTGGTAGCCATTCTGTGCCGTGTGAACGCAGCCAAACATTATTTATATGTTTAGCCGAGCGTTAAACATTGCCTTCGTACAAATGCTGGCCAAAGATGTTGCATAATCTAGCCGAGTCTTAAAATGAATCTAAAAGGGTCACACGACCTTAACACCCTGCTTTTTTTTTTCTAGTTTTACCACTTTACCACTTCACTTTTGATTTTTATCGCGCCCTGTACCAGTTGAAAAATAAAGCTAACTTTAAAAGTACTAGCAATCCTTTTACGATGAGGCTTTTAATCAATTTATTTAAGCCATAGACCTCTGTCATAATGGCGGCCGGAGAAAATTTTCTTTTGTTTTAATGCTAATTAGCCTTTCTAGCCTCTCTCCGACGAGCAAATTTCAAATAAATATTTGTGTTAAAATGAGGGTAGTAGGTCTAAAAAGAATGTAAAGGCGTCGCCATTTATGAGAGTGGTCTATGTGTATTACTCTTCATTTCAGGATTCGGACCCTTTCAAGAGTAAAGAAAATTTATTTAGTTCTTCAGAAACAGGTTAGTGGACTGAACCTGTGGCATATTCAGGAATTTTTAGGAATTCATGCGATACAGGCACCTTTTTAACCGATACCCAATTTTACATTGCGATATGGTCTTTACGATATTCCACTCAATCGTTTTGATGCAATTTTGACATCTAATTTACATAGAATCGATTTCGAGTAAGAAGGCATTCCGGCCTCAGTGAAGACTCACTGCTTCCATCTAACATGGCTGTCGACGCAGTCAAGCCCCCCGAACAGCATGGAACTTGAAGTAAAGGGAGGGAACAAAGCTTGCCAAGCGCTTCACAAAAAATCTTACACTTTCCAAAACCACGCTACAGTTAACCTCTTTAGCTTGTTCGTTTTGTTTTCCCATTTCAGACCACGTGATGTTCCCAAGGGAATTTTCCTTTTGTTTTAACGTAAGTTAGCATACATATGCACGTGCTTAAGACGACATTTGGTCTGAGATGGGAAGACAAAACCTACAAGCTAAAGAGGTCTATTTTGCCCTTTAAGCCCTAAGTGTACGCAACTTAACGCATGCGTTGTCTGTAAATCACCCCTGGCGATTTGTGCTCTTCATCAGTCGACTGACGTCAAGATCGTCAACACAATAGGGCGCTAAAGCGAGGACGATGACGATGGCTGCGAGAACGATACAACACAATAGGGAGTTTAAGATCTACGACGCGACGGCAACGAAAACGTCTCAAATTGTGCATATTTAATGAGCAAAAGCAATAGCATTGCACGCTCTGCACGTGCATTTTTCATTGTTGTACATTTCTCTCACGTTTTCGGCAAATCTCCGACGTAAAATGGCCAATTCTCAAGTTTTATGGGGAACGTGGAAACAAAGCAACGAATTTGAATTTTCTATCGTAGTTTCAACACTGCACCTCCTAATTCATTTCCTGGAAAGTCGCGCTAGTTTTCAGAAGTCAGACAAACCGAAATAATGACGAAAAAGATTAATAAACCTGAACTTGAAATTTTAATGACGTTTTCGTGTACCGTCGCGTCGTAGATCTTAAGGTTCGTTCACACAGAGCGATTTTATCGGGCGACAAGAGCTGCGATCGAACGGCGATTTTTACGGCGACAGCAAATCGCGCGTGTGAACAGCCGGCGATTTCACTTCGATTTGTAGCGCGACAGATCGCAGCCTTGTCGCCGCAAATTCGAACATGCTCGAAATTTAGTGCAACTTTGCTGCGATTTTATCGCAGCTCTTGTCGCGCGATCTGTGTAAACGAGCCTTTAAACTCCCTAATAAGCTTAATGAACACGCCCTGCGCTTGTGCACGCCCAGCACGTGCGTGTTACATTTTGATACATTTCTCATTCTGAAAACAGCGTGAAATGAACAGATTTTGAAGCAATGTGAAGGACGCTAGCACCTGTTGATAAATTTTCGATTTTCTCAAAACACCCACACCGATCATACCAATTGCATTCCTGGAATGTTGGTACACACTTTCCATGCCGGGACGAACGACGTGGATTAAGGTGATTTCTCGGTATTGCACTGCGCATATGGTGTGCCAATATTTATAAATTGATCCAATCTGCAACATTGTAAACATGGCGTAAGTCGATCATACACACTGAAACAGTTCTCAAAACACGTGAGAGAAGTTGTGAATGACGCATAACTCTTTGTGATTAAGCGCGCGGATTCCGAGAACATGGCGAGTTTTGTTGTTTCGATCTACGATAATCGAGATGGACTGGTGCGACGGTGTTTTACTCTTAGACGAGCAAAGTGACCTATATTTTTTATTGCATAAATTTGGTGTACAAATTACCCCCTTTAAATCAAAAAATGTTTTAAAGTATTTATCGGTAGGAAAAAAGATATAGCTAATAACGTACACAAAGCCCCTTACCCTGAGATGTAAATTATGATCTTAAAAACAACGACTCGAGAAACGTTTTTAGTCGACGTCGTTTTAAGTGGAGTGTTTTTTGCATAAACTATACAAGACAGTGTTCCATTTACTGAAGATTTTCTACCTATCAGGTGTTTTTTCAAGTGTTACTTTAAATACCCTCTCGTTTGGCCACCGCAAAATGTACCCTGAGCTGATAAGATAACGCGCGTGATTGGTATCTGTACAGGCATCAGTAGGGTAAGATTGGCCCATTACATCTCTTAAGCAAGCACAGTGACTTGTCTTTTTATTGTTGTTCTCAAAATGGAGATTAGTATGGAACATTCAGGGAAAGTTTCAAACAAATAGTTCGGCAACTTTTTCTTCTGAGGAATCACCTTAATCAGAAAATTATTACTGTAACGGGAAATAGTATTTCTCGATAGCTTTCTGTCTCGTAGCCGTCGTCTTTGTCCTTGCTTAAGCGCTCATTGCACAACTATTGGGCCTTTTCCGACATCACACCTCCGACGTCCATAAAAAGAATCCCGTTGTCTTCGGTTGTGTTGATGTAAAGTAAATGCATCATTAACTATGTCTAGGATTTTTCAAGAAAAAATCCCCTTTTTGCCCCTGCTTAATACAAAAAACTACTTTTCTTTCAGAGTCAAATGACCCTTTTCACGTCGATGATCCTTTCAAAACAGACCCATTTAATTATAAAACCGTGTCCTTCGCAGATTCCTTCCCAGGGGATCCATTTGAGGTAAGAAATACGTTTGGTAGGTAGGACGGTAGGTGGGAACTTGAAGTTATGTCGGGAGGGCGGTGCCGACCCATGAGAGGTTGATTGTCTACCGAGGCTATAGTAATGGTAACACAAGAAAGATGTGATCTCATTGCCATTGTTGTAGCGAGGGTCTTCCTGATGCGCTAAGCGAGATTTAATGTGATTATTTTTTCAAGGGTGAGGACTTGTTCAAAGGTGACCCTTTTAAGAGCGACCTACCAGCAAGCGGAGAGACCAACGGAACTGCGTCGGGCATTGCGAATGGTAGGTGTTAACAAGAAACTGATGCTTCCATTAGTCTTCTTCTGCAATTTTCTTAATTGTACGGGAGGCGACGTGATCCATTGGTTATGGCGTTGGGTTTGCATGCGGTTGCCCCAGCTTCAAACCTTGTTCCAACTTCTGGTTTGGATTTGTTTCCGGTTGTCCGGCGGATTTAATTCAACCACGCTTTGTAAATAGCCACCTGGTCACCTCCTGCCAGTTGGGGTTCTTAACCATGTTTCTGTTAAGTTTGAATTGTTTCTTTCACATCATGAAGAGTGGGGTGCCTGTGAACTAGCTTGATAGCTAAGTGCACTTCCACTATAAACAAATCTTTTACATTTTTTATATATTTATTTACAAATGCAAGTGATTAGATGCATGCCCGGTTTTGATATCCAACAAAAATCCGGCAGAAGACGAGTAGGAGCAGAAGTTTAGCGGACACTTTGTGACGTCAATTGTCTGCATTCTTAAATAAACGACTGTATTCTCGTTCCCGGATCCCATCGTTTCTCGAGAAAATGAAGGGCTCTGGAGTAACCAAGTCTCTCTCTCATCTTTAATTGTCAATTGTTCATTTTGGACACTGAAAGCTTGCCAGGGATCATGGGAAATGAACATAATTTTTTTCAAAAGCAGAACCCCAATGTCTGGACTCGCAGGACTCGAACCTGGGAATGTTTGATTAATAACTCCTTTACTTAATCAATAGACTACCACATCAGTAACTTTGAGGATGTCATTTTTTTTTTAATGTCAATATTTTTTTCTTCTGCAAATGCCGCTGTAAACGTATATTAACACCCACGAAGAAGCAAGCTTACACAGTGAAAAATGTCGGCTATCAAACTTCAAGAGAAAGCTAACCATTTTAAAATCAACCCTTAGACTTAACCATTATTCAGCAATGATTTTATATATGTACTAATTAGTTTTGGTAAATAATTGGCACACTTACCAGTCAGTTGATCTTTAGTAGTTAAGTGGATAAAAAGAGTTCTTTCAGAGTGGGTGCTTCGGGTTCAAATCCTGTCCAGGGACTACTTTTACTTTTTTCTTTTTGTCTGCTACCACAAGTCCTGGGACAGAGTAATCTAAATGGAATATAACACTTTATTTGGGGCAAACTGACAATGAACGAGAATCCTTCATTTGAGGAAGAGATTGTGTTGTCTGGAGGCAGTTCATCTGTGAGTCATCAATAATAAGTGCTAAACATGGCGGCGCTCAGAAGCATTACATTCGAAGAGTCTGTGTGAAGCTTTGACTGGCCTCGACTTAGAGAATGTATCCCATCTTGTCGAATAGAAAAAAGCAATAAGAAATATCGTAGTTTTAAACAAAGACACTCAGATCATTTTACCGACCGGCCGCGCCACATCGTCCATTTTTACTTCCGGTTCAAGATTTTATCGTTCGCAAGCTAGCCAATGACAAAAATTGAATTTCCTACGTCTCCAGAGTCCTTCGTTTTCTCGTGCAAAGGCTCCACCGGCTAAGAGAAACGATGGGATCTTGGAACGATAATGAAACGACGGTTATTGAAATCGGCGTTCCTAGCCGGGATATATTAACGCTGTGCGTTACATTAATGAGCTTTACGAATCAGCGAGAACGCTGTGGTTCCGGACATCGTGAATAGAAATTGGAAGTGTAGTATTTCGCTTAATGAGACGTTTCTGTTTAAACCAATGAATTTGAAAGCATATGTTGCCGGAATTCTCAAGTGAACGACGACCGAGAAGACGATGTTCTCGTTGGTTGTGCTCGCTAACAGTTGCGTTTCAGAGGAGAGAGAACACCGTAGGATCGGTTGTTTAACAAAGTGTCGGTCACTTTCAAATATTCACTTTGAAATTTTCATTCCAGTTTTGAGAGTTTGTTTGCTTAACTCCCAACTGGCAAAATTTTGAGATCTTCTTGGATGCAAAGATTATTATTTGATGCAGGGTTTGCATTTTACGATATGCAATTACTCGCATTCAAAACTAACCTGTTTGCTCAAGAGACCTGGATCGAGAAGGAGATGACGTCAAAGACGCACTCGATAAACAATGCAGCGTATTAATTATGCAAGACGTGGGTTGAATAGTTTGAAAGAGCAAAACTCTCATACACAGACAATTCATTCCTAGGCGATTGAGTGTTTGACGTCATTTGTTCTGAACCTAGCTTTCTTAAGATTTTTAAGGACGATGCCTACTAATTAAAGATGTTTTTGCCCCGGTGTGTGATTATGCAGGAAATGTAAATCTTAACAAGTGTTATTGAAATCCAAAAAGAAAATTGGATTGTGTGATTTCTTGATTCTTTACTGTTTCCTTTGCATTTTTTTTTAGTAATTTGAGAATTGCCTGGCCTAATTTTATCGCGGAAAGTATGGCAAGGCACTGTATAGCATACGGATGTGTTAACCGAAGTAGCAACCCCAAATGTGGGAAACTATCATGGCATTCTTTGCCAATAAACAATCAGAAACGCCTTCTTCTGAGAAAAACGTAAATTCTGGATAGGAATTCTTTTTTTTTGCGCATTTTGCGCGCCAAGTCTCTTCAGTACTCTTCTCTACGTGTGATCGAATTTTTACCCCGGCGAAGGCCTCGCTTTCGTGCGCTCTGAAAAGTGGGCTCAACTATAATAACAGCTCTTCCACCGGTGAAGTGATGATCAAACACACTTTCGGCATGACGGAAAAGGAGAGGTTTTTTTTTTTGCTCGAAGTAACACTTTTAAACTTTCACAAGTCTCCTATACCTCATTGGTATAGCATCCGAACTAGCAATCGGAAGGTGGTAAGTCTAAAAATATTACTTCCCGTTATTGTAACAATTCCGTTACAACCCCAAGTCGTTCGGAATGGAAAGTGTTTACCAACATTGCAAGAATAAAATGGAGTTTTAGTAAGGGCAACTGCAACGTCTACTTCAACTTCACTTCAAAATATAACTTAGCCCTATCATAAGTAAAAAGTCACTGCTTACGAGCCAGAAGGCCCATCAGGCTGGCACTTATCTCCGGTTTCATTAGCATGAAGCGACTAAGAGTATTTCTACTCCCCCCTGGATGGGATGCTAGTCCATCACAGGGTTACCCCCAGCATTTTCGCCGGTACCGACTGATACACCTGGGTGGAGAGAGGCACCGTCTTGCCCAAGAACACAACACAATGTCCCCGGCCGGGACCCGAACCCGGACCACTCGATCCGGAGTCGAGCATACTAACCACGAGGCCACCGCGTACTTCGCGATTATTCCATCTTGTTCACCTTGAACAGTATGGGAGAACTATCATATAACCGAATTTATAGGAACCGTTCTAAAGTGAAGATAAAAAGTGAACGATTTCCTGTTGTATGCTCATGCTGTCGTCAAAACCTAAAATTTGGTGATTTCACATTGTCGTTTAGTGGACTACGGCAAAAAATGCATGGAAATGCGTGCTGCACGTGCAACAACGTGCAGCACGATTATTTGTCCTTTCTTAACCAATGATATTCTTGCTTTGTGCCGTTGTCGTTGCCGTAGCCGTCGTTGTTGCTAAAACTCCCAATAATTGGCTTGGACGGGTGCAGGGATGGCGCAGTGGTGAGAGCACTCGCCTCCCACCAATGTGGCCCAGGTTTGATTCCCAGACTCGGCGTCACGTGTGGGTTGAGTTTGTTGGTTCTCTACTCTGCTCTGAGAGGTTTTTCTCCGGGTACTCCGATTTTCCCTTCTCCTCAAAAACCATACTTTTACTTGATTTGCGTTAATTGTTAATTTCAGTTAAGATTGTTCCCAGTAAGAGCTCCAGCCCTAGGAAGACTAGACACTTAAATAAATTTCTCTTTCCTTTTGGAAGAAAATTAAATAGGTTTCGTCAGGTTCTTACGTCCTCTATACAACCTCAAATAGACCATTTTACAGTTGTAGCTGGGTTACCTGGCCTAAGAATGGAAGCGAGGCTGCCGGTTACCCTTGCTTTAATACAAACCTTCGTGCTTTTCAAATGTTAATGTAGACTAATTAGAATTACAACACGATTTTCATGATAAAAGCAGCAAGGTATGTATCAATACAAGGTCGCCGGCAGCCTCGCAGCCATTCATAGGCTAGGTCACTGAGCAAACAACTGCAAAATGTCCTATTCGGTTAATTCACATCGTTGTCAGGTCGAAGACGGCAAAGAAATGTACCAAAATGTAAAACGCACGTGCAGGGCCTTTGCTTTTGTTCATTAAGCCCATTGTGTTGTGGCGTTCTCGTAGCCGTCGTCGTTGTCCTTGCGTAAAGTGCGACTGCAATGGCTGGTATGACAGTTGAGCCCACGTCCCTGCGGTGTTAGTTTCAGAAGGCGCGAAAAAGAGGCTTTCGGGTCAACATAAGAATTTCTTATCGAAGGATTGTGTGATTTCTTGATTCTTTACTGTTTCCTTTGCATTTTTTTTTAGTAATTTGAGAATTGCCTGGCCTAATTTTATCGCGGAAAGTATGGCAAGGCACTGTATAGCATACGGATGTGTTAACCGAAGTAGCAACCCCAAATGTGGGAAACTATCATGGCATTCTTTGCCAATAAACAATCAGAAACGCCTTCTTCTGAGAAAAACGTAAATTCTGGATAGGAATTCTTTTTTTTTGCGCATTTTGCGCGCCAAGTCTCTTCAGTACTCTTCTCTACGTGTGATCGAATTTTTACCCCGGCGAAGGCCTCGCTTTCGTGCGCTCTGAAAAGTGGGCTCAACTATAATAACAGCTCTTCCACCGGTGAAGTGATGATCAAACACACTTTCGGCATGACGGAAAAGGAGAGGTTTTTTTTTTTGCTCGAAGTAACACTTTTAAACTTTCACAAGTCTCCTATACCTCATTGGTATAGCATCCGAACTAGCAATCGGAAGGTGGTAAGTTCGCCCCCTGCCAAGGAGAACTCGGATTTTTCCGAGTATCCCTGAATCTCCACCGAAAAAAATGTCTCTAAACACTTAAAACTGTTTTTCGTTTTCAGGCTTATCGTCTTCTCCTTCAAAATCGGATCCTTTCGTCATGGATCCATTTCAGGGTACATTTCCAAGCGGCAAAGTAAGTGGAACACTAGCCCAAGTACAAAAAAGAGCGAACTGGTTTAGGTTTCTCAAAACAAGGCACGTGTTCCGTTCAGTAGCCAAGAGCGGTTTGTCTATTCAGTTTTCTCTTTTAAGGTTAACTATTGAGTGTATTTCTATATTTGCGTTCGATCAAAGGAGAACGTGTCCTAATTTTGTTCAGATTGGGTGATTGTGTGATCTTGCTAAAAGGAATCGAGATTTTGCTCTCCAAGGGACACCAAAATAGCCTCCCCGAAGATTCTTTTGTTGTTTACAGGCGCACCCTCGCGTGGATTCTCGCACGCGTATTGATCTACATTTGACGACAGTCGCTTTATGTCACATGCTTATTTTTCTAGCTTGGAGCCCTACGGAAACACAGACTAAGCGACTGTCGAACGCACTTCAATAATCCGATATCACTACTAGTTTATCAATTTTATTTTTAAACAATAATTTTCTGTTAAGTGCCCGAACCTGTGCTTATTGACTCGCATGCGGTTACTTTGTCTGTGAGGCCGGCGAGACATCATGAGAAATCACCGGGGAAAATTTCTGACCGTAAATGAGTTTTCGTGTTAAACGTAAAGGTAATATCGCATTCGCCATCAGTAAACTGAAATCGGGTGCCGGCTCAAGCCTCTTGTTAAGCAGGTGTCATCAAGGAAGCCCGAATGAAGACAAGGAAAGCGTCTTGTTTACTCTAATAGTGCTATCATTAGTTAAATTCACTTGCCCTCGATCTTCTTGTTATTTCAGAATTCCACAGATAACTTTTTTATCTCCGATCCTTTCAAACCGTCTGGTGGAAACTCAGATTCAAAGAAAGCGACAGGCAACAAAGATTCGAACTCATCAGCGACTGATCCTTTTAGCAATCCCTTTGGCTCTGATCCATTTGGTGAGTTGTTTATTGTCCTTGTACTTTGGCTTTCTAACGGATAGACCCTGCAGGAAAAATAAACATCATCGCCGAAATTAGCACTGACATTTTCCTTAGCAACTCTATCACGTTGAATTTGTTTGGTTGGTGTTGAAAAATTGTGACGCAGTCGCGAATCAATGAATGATGAATGTCAACCTCGTTCCCAGGGAGCAAGAGACCCTGGGAACGAGGTTGAATGAATGTGTTTCTGAGCGGAAAGAAAAGGAGTAAGGACTGGGGAGATAGGGAACAAAGAAACTTCTTTGTTCACTTTTCACTCTAGTTTTTAACATCTTTTCTTCGCGCGACGTTTCTCTCTGTTCTTTTAAGTTTCAGAGTTTCATAGGGGCGTTGCTGACGAGAGTTAATAGGGAGCTTAAGCACAGACGTTCGTGACGGCCACGGACGGCAACCGGAAGTTGAATGTTTCCTTTTTTGGCGTGGTTTTGCTCTTACCACGGACAGGAAAAGCTCATGTTGATCACTGTGGCTTGACGTTACAACCGTGATGACGTGAAAACGCTCCAAAAAGGGAAAAATTCAATTTCCGGGTGCCGTCCGTGGCTCAAAAACGTCTGTGCTTAAGTTCCCTAATGTATGAAAGCCTTATATTTGAACTACGAAGAGAATCAAATTAAATATGTAGATCATCGCAGTTATAAACTTTACTTGAGCAGATGATCTTCATCTTAACTTGTGAGGCGTTTCTGTGAGAATTTTTGTCGTTTTGTATACAAAAAAATTAAAAATTACGGATTAGTCCCCGAATGAAACTCCGAACTCGGCGTCATCTGTGGGTTGAGTTTGTTTGTTTTCTATTCTGTTCCTAAACGTTTTTCTTGACGTACCCCGGTTTTCCTCATTCTCAAAAGTCATCTTTTGATTTTACTTCATTATTAAGATTCATTGTACAAATGTGGCGAGCGCGTCACCTATATCATTCTTGCTATCTTTCCAATCGTAATTTCCTTGCTCATCGCAGGAATCGGTGAGAGTTGCTGGAGAGTTGTCCCTACAACTTCATAATGGGGTTCAGGTTGCCTGGTGTACGCGTCACAAAGTGACCCTATAACAGAACCCCAACCAAAGAGGAATACAAGAAGTTTTTGGGCTTCAGGAGGAAGGGGGGGGGGGGGGGGACTTGCGACATGTATGCAAAATACCATGAATGGTAGCCGGAGCGGTTTTCAATTAGCTAATATCAAACATACTACAATACTCCTTATTTGTTCCTCCAAAATTTTGATAAGCATTGTTTCTAGTTTCTCTTGGGACCATTGAAAGTCCCAAGAGAAACAATGCTTATGCAACATTTTGGAGGGACAAACAAAGAATATTGTCATTGGTATTTTTTATATTGGCTAACTGAATGCCGTAAAATAAATACCCGAGTAATTACTGCGACCAATCAATCCAGATGCAAACAGCATATTGAACTAAACCAAATTCGTAGCAATTTCGTGTAATTTGCTCGAAGCGCGGGAAAAATTTTGGTTTTCGTTCTCATTGGTTGATAAACTGACGGGACATTTTTAATCCAATCACTAAGCGTAGCAATTGAAATTACTTTCAACAATCGTTTGAAAACTGCTCTATTATGTGCATGCGTTGGATAGGGTCGTACCTCTTGTTGAACAGTATATTTCATTGGCTATATAGTGTCGTGCTTCCTATTGTTTTCTGTGCTAAATCCATTGTTATCTTTGTTCGATCTATCCTGAAGCCCGTTCAGTTACGTAGGACACGACCCTTTGCGTTGGAGTTGTAGGGAACCGGGGTAGGGAATCGGTCGCCATTTTAAAGGAGAGTTTGTTTTCCTCAAATGACCTCTGTTTTTGACGTGAGAAATGGTAAAGAAATTTGCTTCTATATGCAGGTTTTCTTTTTTACTCTAGGGTCCTGATGAAATGCAATGAACTTAAGATGTTTAATGAGGAGATATTATCAGAGATGAGTTAACAGATTATGGCTCAGTCCCCTGCGGCTATCAATTTGTTCAGATAGTGATAACATGTATGGAGTACGTTATCAACTGACGGAGTCTGGACCTTTTGCCGAATGTCGAATGTCCGTGTATACCCCTTCGTTTGCACTTTTGCTTGGTCACGTCACATCAGCTGTGCCGGCAGAATGCTCATATTCTTCTGGGTAACCCTCCCGCGTAGCTATTGGCCCTTTCCTAATCATGCGGACTCAATAGTTCAATTTCATTCGTCGGTTTCTTTTTTCACTGCTGTCAATTACTGTGGCACGTTTCACATCCAGCATTGTGATTGGCGCATTTCGGTCTACATTGTCTGTTCTGGTTTGAATGGATTCGCCATCTGTCAGCGCAATATTCTTTGATTGCACTCACGTGATAAGACGGCCATGTTGGTGCCAAAACAATAGAAATATGTAGCTCAAGTTTTGCATAACAATAGACTCAAATTCCCAAAAGACATTAGGGACCTTAACATCTACGAAAATAGAAAGAGAAAGAAAGGTTCTCTGGTGCATTCTCACGTTGTCGTCAAAACCTAAAATTTGCCTGGTGGATGATTTCACGTCGTTATGCAGAGAACGACAAGAATGAGCTAAAATCCGTGCCGCACGTGCAGCACGATTCTTTATGCTCTTTTAACCAATGATATCATTGTTTTGTGGCGTTTTCGTCGACGTCGTCGTCGTAGATCTTCGCTATGAGGGAGTTTAAGAAACGACGACGGTTACTGCAACGACAACGCCAAAAAGCAGTAACATTTTTGGTTAAAAGAGGAAAAAATGATCGTGTTGCACGTGCGGCACGTATTTTTGTATATTTCTCTCCTGTACTCGTCAAAACAACCGCGAGTTTGAGGTTGTTTACCACGTACAAGCAGAAACTGGTTGGTACTAGGTTTGTTCAAATGGGAAGCAAAAAACTCCCGAATGGGAAATTTAGTTTGGATAGGCGTGTACCATTAGCAAAATTCGTGCACGCTTACCGAGAGAATCTGGAGGGAGGCAAAATCATGGGGGAATGCAAATGTTAAACACGTTTTCCGTTTGGAAATTCCGTTTGGGAAGGCCAAAATAGGCTTACCATTTACATTCCAACCGAAATTTCCGGATTTTTTTGATAAATGGTAAAGAACCTAAGCAAAGACGACGGCTACGGCTACGGCAACGCCACAAAGCAAGAATGTCTCTGGTTAAAAAAGGAAAAACACTCGTGCTGCATGTGCAGCACGGATTTCCGTGCATATCTTTGCCTTGAGCATATATAAATGAACCATTCATTTTCTGTTTTGACTTTAAAACCGTTCGTACCCACCAGTTA
>NC_090878.1:34252587-34260087 GCF_036669935.1 Montipora foliosa
GGATGCGCTACCTGTGATTTTATTCGTCCACTGATTTTAAAATGAGAAGACACTTTACTCTCACGGTGCCTCTTTACACCCAAGTGTATAAAAAACGGTACCGGTGAATTTAATGCTAGGGGTAACCCTGCGATGGACTAGCATCCTATCCTGGGAGGAGTAGAAATACTCCTAGTCGCTTCATGCTACGGTAACCGGAGATAAGCGCCGGCCTGATGGGCCTTCTGGCTCGTAAGGAGTGACTTTACCTTTTTGTTGACTTATTCATCGACTCCTTTACGAGAACATTGCACCGGCGCCGCAGAAGTCTCAAGTTCGAATCTCGTTGAAGCCCACTGAAGTTTTCAGGTGTTTTATGTAAGAGATAATTGGTTAAATTGTCCAGAAAAGTGCGATGATTACTTCTCCCTTATAACCCTTCCTTCAAATATAGACTTATTTCCTTGCTCAAATTATGCCGCTAAAAGAAAACAATAGTGGCGGGGTATTCTGAACTCAGTATAACTAGTGCTACGCAGTCCCGTAGTCGAAAAATTAACCGAACCGTAAAATGAAGCTAAAATTTTGAAAGAGTGCTTACAGCCTAATGACTGAAACAGCGCTTAAACAAACGAGTGCTATATTACTCACACGATCTTGTAAAAAGTGTAGTTAACCGAACGGTAAAATGAAAGCCAAAATTTTAAAACAGGGTTTAGGCCTGATCACTGAAACGAGCGCTTAGGCTTAATCAGTAAACGAGTACTATATTCTTCACACGATCTGGTAAAAAGTATAGTTAACCGAACCGCATAAAATGCAAATTTGACGAATGAGGGAGTAGCTCTGCAAAAGTCTGACAAAGCGTATGCAAGTAAGATGACTGCGGGACTGCGGGAGAAGGTTTTCAATCTCTAGATTTTAGTGGCCGGGTATTCTAGAATCTAGCCTTCTAACTTTTAAAACACTCCAACCAAGGACTTAAAAATTAGCTCGCGCTAACCATGCTTCGAACAACTCAGCGAGGTTTGTGTTTGTTTTTGTTAGCCCTTGCTGTCTTTGGTACGTCTGACCATAGTTAGTCTACTAACTATGGTCTGACTAACCAAGAAAAATCCACGAAATCAGAATTGTCGAACAATTTATTTACGAAGAGGTTTAGCAAAGCAACTTACAAAACAAGTGGATTTGTCTTTCTGAGAGTATATAAAAATTGATCAAGTCAATTAAACCGAGCAATTGAGTCTCCATGAATCAATTTCACATAACTTTGTCAAAGGACAATTAAAGGCTGAAATGTTACACACCGCATGAAAATTACGCACAAAGGAAACGCGGCGAAAGAGTCTCACATTTGTCGCCAAAGTTTAGCTCTCTTTCTTCGAAGCCACAGTTTTTTAGTAACTCCTTTCTTCAGTTTGTTGTATCAGCACCTTTCTTTAAAATTATATTGCAGGAAACAAACCAACAATCAAAATATGTGAAGAGCTGACCGGCACCACAGCAAGCATACAAATGCAAGATCCTCATCAGTCTTGTAATGCATTTGAATATTAACGTTTTTCTTCGTTGACTTCTTAAAACGATGGAGTCCTGGATCATATTGGTAACGATTCAATTCAGGATCGTCCTCCGCGAATTCGCTTTGCCAGCTGAATTTCGGTTCTTTTGTTGACCCTATAGGTTTCTGACAATGCTCCGTGTCGTGGAAAATGTAGACGACGTATTTCTGTGCGAGCTCTGTCTCCAGTTCTGTACAATGGCATTTCTCTGCGATGCCGTGAGAGGCCATTCATTCCTCGGGGACTTGTATTTTCCCGCTGTTCTTTACCGCTTATAGCTACACTCACCATTTTACTTCTTTGTAAGCGCACAAAACCACGCGTTAGATGATAAAACCGTTTTGATTGTGACTCCAAAGTGACGCTGAAGTATATGAGGCTAAATGTAACGGAAATTAAAGCGCGAAAGACATTTGATTGGTCAAGCAAAATGACAATATATCTAATTGGCTGGTTCAAACTGGACGAATGAAGGGACGGATTAGTTACTATAGAAACGGCAGGGCTGCGTAGGGAATGATTTTTTATTAAACGAGTTGACAGGTAAATTGACCGCAGTAAGAAATGATTTGTGAACTGGTTCGTCAGTTGAAAGAAGTATCAGAGTTTTAACGGTTTGGCCGAGAATTTGAGCGCACCCAAGCGCCTCTCTGTCTAATTAAGCAATGACCAGGAACGCTTTCTATTCGACCAAAAATTTCGAAAAAACCGGGTACAAAGGAATCGAATGGAAAGGAAATATGCAGGGAAATTTTTTTGAGAAATCTGGGAAAAACTCGTGAAGTGATCCTGAAGTTCCGGAACAACCTGAAGATCCCTTCCCATTGGTTCATTCCTGCCTCGCGCTTCGTTTACATTTTGGGTAATATTCATTCGAGCGGCCAACCGGAAAATGCTGTTCCATGAAATTATCGAAGTATTCTGGTCGAATACAAAACGCCCCAGATCGAATTGAATGTATTAAAGATTGACGTTTAGACCATTTAAAACAACGTTGCAAAAAGGTATGCCTCGAAGGCCAAAAGCACGCTTCAATTGTTCTTGCAATCTACATCATACCGAAATACATGGCAAAGTGTTTTTTTCAAACACACTGAGTCGATAGGTTAGGTGGTTTCGACTCGTGAAAAAAGAGCCCTTTTCAGAAGGTTGTAGCTTCGATTCCCTTCCAGCAAGGGAACAGCAAATTTCAGCAATTTACATCTCTTTCATTACCTTTATAGACTCAGTGGTATAGCATCCGAACCAGAAATAATAATATAATAATAATAATAATATATATATATATATTTTTTTTATATATCACTTTATTTGCATAATAAAAATATTTAGAAAAATTAAAATATCTCCTAAAGGTAAGAACTATAAATTGCGAGCAATATAGATATTTCTCTGTTTAAAACTGTTTTTAAACTTCCAAATAAATAAATAAATAAATAAATAAAAATAGAAAAGTCATTTATTATCATTCATTAATAATACTACTACTACTACTACTACTACTACTACTACTACTACTACTACTACTACTAATAATAATAATAATAATAATAATAATAATAATAATAATAATACAATAATGATAATACAATATATTTATAGAGCGCTAATTCCCAAAGGCCCAAAAGCGCTTTACATCAAAAATTAAGTAAAATGGAAAGGAAAGGAACTTTATTTAAGTTTTAAGTGTTCTAGCCCTGGAGTACTCAGGATTGAGGACACTCTAAAACTCTAAACTCAGTTTATTAATCAAGATTAAAATTAGATGAAAAGAGAAAGATTTGAAAGAGAAGATCTTAGGGTTCTGTAAGGCGTATAAGGTTTAATTAATAAGCTTAGTGAGTGATGTCGACAGGCGCAGTACTTTGGAGGGCTTTAAATGTGATGTCTGCAATTTTGAAAATTATCGTCTGTTCAATTGAGAGCCAGTGAAGCATGCAGAATAAGCAGAGACGTGAGGTGTTTATAGCTGCCACTACTGATGAATGAGCATAGCGACACCCTGAACACGCCTTAAAACATATTTCGGCTGACCATACAGGAGCGAGTTACATGCAAGAGTCCCGTGGAAGTAACAAAGGCATGAATAAGGGTCTTACACTTAAGCTAAGACTGGAACTTGCGATTCTTGGAGAACTTGCGAAGATGAATAAAAGAAGAGTTTGCGCACACAGCCGTCAGTGACATGTGGTATCATCGAGAGAGAATTATTGAAAATTACTCCGATATTTTTAGTAGTAATAGGCCTTTTTTAATATGAATTCAGCTTGATAGCGAGTCAGTGAGGACAAAGACAAAGGAAAGTGGATGATATGTAAATATTTTTCACATTAATTCCCACTTGTTTCTATTGTCTTTGTCCTCACTCCCTCACTTTCAAGCTGAATATTTAATGTATCGAAAATGGCCTATTGAACAGCTACCACTATCAGAAACAGTGCGCCAAGGCTACTATTCAAAACTGGACATGGGCGATAACGTAAGACGACGAAAAAAAAAAGAATTTTCGTCTTGCCACTCAGTGTTCAACATCAGTTTGTTTGCTAACATCCATAAGTCAACATCTCTAACGCAATTTTCAATGTACATGAGACTAAATCCTCATAAGATCAGATTGAACGACCTATCATCAGCATAAAAATGGTGTGAAAGTCCATGTGATCTAGTAATGTCTCCCAAGGGGGGAGTATATAATGAGTCAAGGAAGAGACCAAGACCTAAATAGGCCCTGATGAACTCAGTGGAGCACACCAGAGGCAAAACGTCATGGAATCTAACAGATTGTGTTTGGTTAGATAAATACGAAATTAGCCATTCTAGTGCCCTGTCACAAATACCAAAGCGGTAGAAAATTCTGAAAGCAGAAACAGACTGAGAGGGCAACGTCATTGTAAACCCTGATAACGCGGCTGTTGCAATTGGTGGAATGCAAGTGAAACATTTGTGACAAACCATTAATTCCCGTCCGGCAATGTAGTCCACAAGTTGCTTAACCACTACTTTTTCAACTCACTTTAGATAAGAAGGGGAGGGTGGAAATCGGCCGAAAATTCTTAAATTCATGATAATCCAGACTAGATTTCTTCAGCAGGGGACAGATTCAGGGCTGCAGGGTTTTTGTTTGAGGCCCACCCATGCGGAGACCGGACGTTTTGTCCTGTTGTTTCTCATTTCAAGTTCGGTACTTTGACGCTATAAATTTCTAGATTTGTTGGCTTCTTTTTTTTCTTTTTTTTGCATGGACTTGTCTTCAGCTCATATCAGGAAGCCATGGGCTCAAGAAACATAAGAAAATCGTGCTCAATAAATCCTTCAAACTAACAAGAAGTCACATTGCCTTATTTTGCTTAGTAAATGGAATAATCGATCGTTTGGCATTTGTTAAGTTTTTTTCCTCCAATCTAAAGAATGTAATCAGCATTTCTGAGTGTTTCATTCATAGTATCGTAGAGACTCTTGTTCTTCGGCCATCGAAGTTTAATTTAAAAAATAACACACGAGGCCAAAATGTATGTTGTAGCATGCGAAACGTCAAGTCAAATTTAAAATGCATTGCTTCACAATGTTTATTGGCGCCGTGAATGTTATTTTTCATTTATAGTAATTTATAGGAGACCCAGGCCTCCTTGAGGGTTCTCTCCCAAGTCCGGTTCTTTCATTATCAAATCCGATACTTTGAAAAGCTGTCGAAAACCCCAGAACGGATTACAGCCTGTTTATGTGCAGTGGGCATAACGAAGGTCTCCAAAAATAAAGTAAGAATTCTCCAATCACAGTGTAAAGAAGATCAAGGTAATTTAGTCCAGAGGGAATTGGATCAAGTTGATCCAAATTCAATCGATTTTGATGATAAAAGACAAATATCTTCATTTCATTCACCGGATTTGACATCTGTTTTTGTTCAATTTACCACTGAAATCTTAGGTAGTCGTCAAAATTATCGGACGTATTCCTTGGAAAATCTTCCAGAGGGATCTTAATTAATTTAAGTCTGCTCCCGGCACGCTTATGCCACTTAAGGACGGTGCCTACTAATTCAGAGGTATTTTTGCGCGGTTTACTGACTATGCGGGAAAAGCAGAAAACCTTGAACAACACTCTGCTCTGGTCTCTAAAAAAATATGCCTCCAAGAGGTGACAATGCTATCACAACTCTGACATAAAAGAGCCATGCAGATGCTGATATCTGACTTAAAGATGAGTCCATTCACAGGAACACATGAGCCAATCAAATTGACCTTCTCGTATTACTGAGGGCTATCATAGCTCATTTGGTAGAGCATTAATGCACCAGCATCGCATAGGTCATGGGTTCGAATCTTGTTGAAGCCACCTGAATTTCTCAGGTGTCTATATTAGGGACGGTGCCTACTAATTCTAACGTGTTTTTGCGCGGTTTACTGAATAAACGGGAAAAGTAGATCTTAACAAGTGTTACTGAAACCCAAAAAAGAAAATTGGAGGTAACCACGCATTTTTCGAAGATAATTAATCAACAATATTTGTAAAAAGCTTTAAAATACAAAGCAATGTATGGCGTTCTTTTTCGAAAAGTGCGTGGTTACCCCCAAACTTCTCCGCATAGTTTTGAACCGCGCAAAAATATCCCTTTATTTATAAGCACCGCCGATAGGAAATCCGAGTATCTCGAAATGCGCAGAACGTATGCGCAATAACAATAGTAGGCACCGTCCTTATATGCTGTCTTTGGAATGATATCTGCAAAAAATCAGAATCGCTTTTCTTCTCGGATAAGGACGATAAACCGTAGGGCCTCAGCTCACAGCCCTTCCGTACCGTGGGACGTTAACCTACTCCTCATTCGCAAAAATCAGGACGTAGAGATCCCAATGTCTCAGTCTTTTCCCTGTGATATGTTCATTTCGGTAAGCACGTTATTTACCGAGGGTAACACCTAATAGTGTTAGAACGCTAATAAACTTGTGGCGGGTCGGTACATTTCGTTGACCCCCAGTCCATGGACTACCCAAATGGACTACCCTAAAGAATACTATTTCGAATGAGTATTGTTGATCCATGTGTAAGCAGCATCTCAAACAGTGCTTACTTAAGCCTCAACACCCATTTTAAACAGCATTGTTCAACAGTATTTAAGTCTAAGCACCCATTTTAAAAAGGCTAACTTGCGATTATTGTTGTAAAATGGGTGCTTAGACTTAAAGGCTTAAGTAAGCACTATTTGAGATGCTGCTTACACATGGATCAACAATACTCATTCGAAATAGTATTTTTAGGGTAGTTCATTTGGGTACTCCATGGACTGGGGATCAGCGAAATGTACCAACCCACCACTTGTGGCCCTCACTCATTGGGGAGATGGGTGGGGAAGGGGTATAAATGCTCGGAGATACAACAAGCTAGTACTGTAAAATCTGAGGGTTAACCTGGAATGTCCGATAACATGGTGTCCAATAGTGTCACAGCAGAATTGCGAGACAAGGCACAAGGAAAAAATTTGTTTGTAAAGCAGCATGTCTTCAGTAGCACAAGCTCGAGGAAGAATGGTTATCCTTGAGGACAAGCTATTGGTCGAGACGTAAAGGTTGACGTAAACTTGATTGGGAACAGCCGAGAACATACGATCCAATCCGAACCAATCAGCTTGCTGGTATTTTAATCGTTGCATCACTGGATGTAAACGAAAGGGTCGCCATCTTTGCGGTTGTAAACATAACAACTCTGGCCAACTCCAGCATCTTTAGTAGCCGCATAGAGAAGTCTGTATCGTTAATATGGGAGTCTTAAACATCCAGGAACATTTGCGACATCGCCGTAATCGGGAAGGCGAAGAATCATTCGAGGAAGAGCTGTGAGTGCTTGATAATGATTTGTTTTGATTTCGTATTTTGGCGCGAGCCTGTAGGATATGCGGTCAAAAAAACCGGCAAAATTTGTTATATGATTATTTCATTTGTAGAAGTTCTTACAGAGGAGTCTT
>NC_090878.1:34265087-34272587 GCF_036669935.1 Montipora foliosa
AGACCACAAATTAGTTGAGCATGTGTATCTTGAGAGAGAAATAAGAAGATTACTCATGTGGTAATGAGTCTAGTTCAGATTGCAGGCAGTTCTTAATTTTTTTTGTTTGTGTTCCTGAAGATGCTGTTGCAGTTGCTGAAGAGTCGTTTTACAGAATTGAAAAAAGACTCAGGCGGATGCTGAAGAACAAAAGATTTCCATTGGTATGTTGAGTAATGTATTTAAAAGTGTACTCAAGAATACTGAAGTACCACATCATCATCATCAATCCAGCTTTGATCTGGGTTTATCCCCATAAATGGGGGTTTACCCCACTTTGTCAGCAATCTTTCTAACTCCCACTCTCTATCTCACTCGATTCATTGCGTCCTTTTTCTCCAAACCAACGCTCTTTCTCTCCTTCTCCACTTGCGTTTTCTTTGGTCGTCCTCGCTTCCTCTTGCCCTTCACTTCAAACTCCAACGCTTTTCTCAGAACATGCCCATCATCCCTTCTCAACACATGCCCGTACCATCTCCCTCCATTTGCCTTTGCCATCTGAACCACTGTTTCCTTCAATCACTACTGAAGTACCACAATGTGCATGAAAATATTAAAATGCATTTGAACCAAGTAAGCCTTTATAAGCATTAGAAAGTGTTTAAGCGAATTTATCTGCTCTCCAAAGATGGGTTGCTTTCATCTAATTGAAAGACATGCATCAGTCAAGAAAAATTTGTGTGGGAAAAAAAGCTTTTTTTCACTAACTGGATTGCAACCATCAAGATTTTAACCTTGGAGAACATCAAAATAGTAGTTATTACTGGTTTAACTTTAATACACTGTAACAAGTAGAAATTTAACGTAGAGTGCAAGGTTCACAGTGGAACTAGACAATAACAAGAGGCTATAGGTAGCCTACACTTTGTTTGAAGGATTTTTACCAATTTCCTTTCAAGCTCACAGTATTTGAGTGTTTTTTTGTGTTACAATATCTTGGTCAATAGCCAGTTCAATTCCGTTGTCCAAAGTCCACATTCTGTGACCCAGTGATAGGGTTAAGTGTGATTGTAGAATACCGTAAACACCGGCGTGTAAGCCCGCACCTTTTTGCCCAAAAATTTCGGATGAAATCGGGGATACGGCTTATCTGCAAGAATATCTAGACACCATGCCGTAAATTTGCATAAATTAACAAGTTTAGCAAAAAGTCTTAAGTCTGTGTAGACCTGTGCAGCAAATTAATAAGAACTTCATAAAACAATACCACATTACGCATTGATCATTGCTTTTGCGAGTTTGGTGGCTCCTAAAAGAGCCGTTTTTGTTTGAGCTTAGACAGTGATTAAACCTTCTTTGTTAAAAGATCTTTTAACCGGTTTAACATTGCCTTTCTTGAGCAGGTGAACTTCACTAGGCAGGGATTCTCCATTCCACCACAAAGTTGTTTACATTGTTGACGATGGCCGCTCAGTTCGACAGAAATCAATCCACCACGAGCAAGAATGCCTGGTTACTAAGCTCAAACGAACCGAAACGTTCGTCAGGTGTTGTTTCATGTAAATTCTAATGAGAAATGGACAGGAATGAAAAATACTGGATTAAAAATGCCAGAGAAAGATCAAATTTATGTCCTAGTCGGATTTTCATACTATTAGAGAGTCAAAATTATAGGTAAGAGTTGTAGTATTCTTTGTTTTAAATGTTAGTGAGTTAATACGCGGGTTGACACGTGCAAGAAACTTGAAGAAACAGTGCATTTACATGTAAGACATCTTTGTCAAGACTCCACTTTTGATTTATTTTAATTTCTTTCAAATTTTTTTTTTCCAAATCTAAGTTGCTAAACTCGGGGTGCGGCTTATACGCCGGTGTTTACGGTATTTGTTCACATTTAAAACTGTTGTTAATGGCATCGATTCCAATCAAAACCAGTAACCAGATACTTAACATGTTCTACGATGGATGATATTTAAGCAATAAATAGTTCTTAACAATACCAGGAGAATTATAAAATTACATGTATGTAATTAGCCTGCTAAGATGTGTTATCGAGTCATGCGATAACCGGATATTGCATTGCGTGCGACAAAATCACAAAAACTTGTTTCCTGTCATGCACATAATTCTTTCATAACTATTCTCTTTAGTCTGTCGCATAATCTTGAAATCATGGTCTAGTGGTCACCGTGATTGCCTCTTAATGTGGAGATACTGTACCATTGAATTTCAAATCCAACTTGGGCTGCCTTCTCTGACATTAGTCTCTACCAGGCAGAAATCTTATGGATGCACACAAAAATGGCGACTCCGAAAAAACATGTTAGAAATAAAGAAGAGTCCACTTTGTTCTTTGAACAAAGTAATAACTGTTATTGCAATTAGACATGGTATCATTGGTGCTACTCTGGTTTAGAGATTCTTGAAATGGAACTTTCTAGCACATTTGCAACACAAGTCATGCTAATCCATGGATTGTTTGCATTGGTTGAATTTTTATTTTGTTGATTTTTGTTGTGTTTCCTTTTAAATGAGTACTTATTTGTTTCTTTCCTTAACAGGGTGGGCTGAAACACCATGAAGAAGAATTGATTTCCTATTTTTCTGATGACCCTAGTGCTGTTATGATATCAAATCTTCCATCCAGGTTGGGCCACATTATCAAAATGGCTTCAGAATATGACACTTTAGAGGGTTTTCAGTCTTTTGTTGAGTGATCATGCAATAACATTGCAATAATAATAATAATAATAATAATAATAATAATGATAATGATAACAATAATAATAATAAATAATTATTATTATTATTATTATTATTATTATTATTATTGTGTACTCAACCGAATATCTCATTTCTGATTGGTCAATGACAAATTCATAAAATCATAAGTTGTAGAGTGCAATGTGGAAGTTGCTATGAAAACACAGTGATTGAATAATTTTTTCGAGTACCGGTATATGAATAAATACCAAATCGTATGAACTTGCTTCTTCCTTTCGTGAGTTATGGTCAGTCATGATGCTTAAACGTCTCAAAAACCACAAGCCATAGGTGCAGCGAGTGCAATTTTGAGCACTTTCAAAAACATATTCAAATTACAAAATGCACTTGCATTCATGTGTTTTAATTCCTATACTTCAGGTTTTCTTGCAGGCAGGTATGAAAGTCGCACCAGATCAACTCTTGATTGCTCACATGGGACTGACATAAAAAATTATAAGGCCTGGCAAAATCACCCTAGCCCTAATCTTTAAGCTAACCTTGGTGAAATCGGGGCAAACATTGAATAGTTTTGGTTTACAAAACTGTTTTTTACTCGATCCAAGGTGAGGGGTCCGAGTTGATCAGATCCAACGATTTTCTCTGCCCTTTGCTTGATGCCAAAATTAAAATTGAGAAATGATTAGATGGTTCAGGATGGGATGGATTAAATAAAGCAGTCTGAAGCAAATGGAAAAAACCCACACAACACATTTTCATAATAATTTTATGGTGCCCTTACTTAGAACCTCCAAGTTTTTAATGCACATGCCCAAAAACAAAACTGCTGGCTAAACACATCACAGCAGACTCCTTTTTCTAGAAACCACATTCCATGTTTTCAGCAAATAGGAAGCAAAAAATAAAAGGAAGTAGAGGGTTTCAGTATTAAACAAGGGTTGAAAATTTCATGCAAGCATGGATTCACGAACTTCTGGTTTTAAAGTAGAAGTGTATTATTTAATGGGGACATAGTTTTTCAGTGAGTTATTAACCCTTTGACTCCCAGGAGTTCCCCATTGACGAGTCTGGCTGGTTTCGGCTGGTTTGGACGTCAAAGGGTTAAATGAAGTCAAAATAGATAACAGAACAAAATACAAAAAACAGGTGTCTGATATTGGGTGCAGTGAAAAACCCATGTTGAGCAATAATGATAAAAATTATTAATAGTGAGTAAGAGCAGACAAGAAAACTATGACAATTTTTTGCACTTTGACATTTTTGGGCAAGGTACAAATTAAATTACTCTGAATTCTCACTGATTGGTTTTCACGGTCTTTGTTCCTAGTTGCAATTTGGTGTTCTTTGCAGAAATTAGGTGTCATAAACTGTGTGAAATAACCAATACAAAAATGTTAGGTGGCGGTATACCCTTTTCCCATAAAACCTTTTAATTGAAATCATGCAAGAAATTTAAAGTTTTCAGCTATTTTAATTAACAAGCTTTAAAAATGCAGTCAAGGTCTATCTTGAGCTAATGGGTAAATGTCCTTTTTTATATAAAATTTCAAGGCAGCAATGCAATAAGTAATATTCTTGTTGTTAACCCTTTCAGCCCCGTGGGGTTCCCCATTGACTAGTAAAATCGTCTGGTGTTAGACAGAGTAAAATCTACAAGTGGCACTATTGGGAGTGAAAGGTTTAATGATCTTACACTCAATAATAGACCTTATTCATAAATGGCGGTCAACTTATAATATTCTTTTGTTGAAGTGCAAATTAGCCTACCAAGCCTCGATACCATACAGTGAATTGAAAAGAATTCTTGCTCTAAAATGACTCAGGCTTGGTAGGCTAATTTGCACGTGGACAAAAGAACTATAAATGTGACCACCATTTATGAATAAGGTCTATAACCATTCAACCTGCAACTTAAGTTCAGGTCAATATGGATTGAACAATAGATTGGGCCAATTATTTAAAAGCAGTTTAACCGTTACTCAACAAAACTCTATCTTGAGCTAATGGGTAAATGTCCTTTTTTATATAAAATTTCAAGGCAGCAATGCAATAAGTAATATTATTATAATAATATTATTGTATTATGACCCTCATAATTTTTTCTTGCAGTTTTGACAGACTGTTGGTGCATGGGGTTTGTCAATTTCTGGACTTGAAGTCAACCAGTGAGTATCAACAACATTATTTTGTAGTATTGTGGGGAATAGTGTGGCAAAACGTTTATCCAAACCATGTCTTGATCAACTGTTGCGGAGTTTGCCCAAGATCTTCTTCGCTGTATGTTGCCATGTTTCCTTTGGTCAACCTCTCTGGTGCACGGACATTTCTAAACAACGGAACAGCGAAATGAAGCACCAAAACACCATGTATGACCTCACCATACAAGGCTGTTGCCTAACAGAAGCCCGGTAGCTTGGGGCTCCCAAAGAATAGCTCCGGGCGCCTTAATTTTTCACAGCAACACCTTTCACTTCATATGTTGGGCTCCTAAGTTCTCAGCGTTTCGCTCTGAGGGCCCCTTTAAAATTTTCTTTGGCAGCAGCCTTGCCATACATTAAATACTAACCGACAAAGGTTGGATTTGAGATTAAGCATCGTTTTAGGCGTAATAAGTGATTTCTCCTAATCTCAGTCTTAACCTGAATCCTAATCTTAACCTCAATGAATTAGGAGCAATATTTTATCTCGAATCCAACCTTTGTCGGTTAGTATTCAGTGTATGGTGGGGTCATACATGTACACAGTGTTTTAGTGTTTCGTTTGGCTGTGCTGTTTGGGTGTTTCGCTATTTCGTGGTTTAGTAATGCCCCTGGTGCACAGATATATAACTATTAAAATGGAAAACATAAGCCACCTAGAGTCTTCTTCAAGCTTTTTCCACTGATAGACCAATATTAATTAATAAAAAAAATATTATTGTCTAATTGAATTTTCTCCTTCATTGCTAAGGTAAAAATCAAAATGGAAATCGCATCATGGAGATTGCAAACAAGCAAGAAACATTCTGTGTCCCTTTGCTTCTTCTGTCCCAATATTTGGAGCAACACAGATAGCATTTTACATCAAAGATGCTGAGTTTTGAATCCAAAACAATAATGCACATCTGCAGTATATTTATGTTTTTGTTCAGAAACTCTGGACATTTATCAAGACTGATGTCCTTGTAGTGACTGAGAGATAGTTGTGTGGGTGTTTTTTAGCAAATATAGTGTTTTTGAATCAGGTCAACCTCTTCGTATATCATACTCTTTGTTAGAGTTTTCAGTATTATAATAATTATTATTGTAGAAAGGACGTTGTTGTAAATTATAAGAATAATACCTGTAATAATTATTGTTATTGGTAGCAAACTAATTTTGTCTTTGGTTTGAAATTTAGTGGAAAATCCTCTTTCTCTCTTGTAAAAGGAGTTATGGTAAATTATACAAAATAATTTTGTATTTAACTATTAATTCTTTTTATATAGAGGTTAAATTATAATTGATTATTGTGATAACAGAAATTAACTTATAGTAGGGAAGTTCACTTCAAGTGTACCAATAGTAAATATTGTGTGATAGATTACATGTATAAACATGTATTTACAAAACAACAATAAAACCTTAAAGGAACCCAAGCTGTTCTAGTCAATGCAGGCGTATGCAAAAACCAAAGGGGGGCATTTTCAATAGTGCACTGGCTAAAAGCAAAGACCATAGTCATGTTAAGATGTGCACTAGAAATGAATAAATAATAATAATAATAATAATAATAATAATAATAATTATTATTATTATTATTATTATTATTATTATTATTATTATTATTATTATTATTATTATTATTATTATTATTATTCCTACTTTGGTATTTATGCACCGAATGTAAAGATCACCTACTTTTATGGTATTTTAACCCAATCATCCCTGAAGCAGCCTCCATTGACAAGTAAAGAATTAAAGGGGACAACAATGGTATTCATAAATGGCGGCCAAGAAATTGTTCTTTTGTCTTTGTGCTAATCATCCTCACTAGCCTCACTTTGGTGCAAAAGGTCTTTTGCATTTTGTCTGTGCTAACGAGGCTAGTCAGGATGACTTGCATAAAGACCAGACTAATTTCTTGGCCGCCATTTATGAATACGGTCTATAGTTTTTGACTGGACCAAGGTGTTTTTAAACTAACTGTAGTTGAAAGAAAAGGTTGCATTTTCATTGGTGGTTCTTCCTTCTCTGGGAATACGTTTATATACGGTTACACAGTCACATAATGATGAACCTGGGTAACAAGATTGTTGAGCATGTTGGTGATGGGTAAATTTAAGCCAAGTTGTTAAGAATTCTTTGGATTGGTCATCTGTTACAGTCATTCAGCCAACCAGTTGGCAGCAAGCTGGTCCTGTCAGCACTTCAAGGTGTGAACTTGATGTTGTGATGGATACCTAATCAGTAAGTAATTAGAGACTGAAATACAGTTAACCCATTGTCTCCCAGGGGTTCCCCATTGATGAGTAAAATACTAAGTTTTGCCAGTTTAGGCCGGTTTGGGCTTCAAAGGGTTATTAACCTGCAACCAAAATTTCCTGTTGCCAAGGAAACGTCTTTCAGTAAGTAGACCAGAAAAATAATTGAATAAAATGCAAACTTTATTGGATGAATGTACATGTAGTTGCAACTTGCCATAATTACACATGGCCATGGGTCATGTCTTATTTCATCTGAGCCACTTTTTCTAAGCAATTCAAGTGTAAAGTTTTCTTTCGTGGTATTTAGTTCTTTGGAAAAGGGGCTTGGAACTCTTGAACCGACAGACTAGCCA
>NC_090878.1:34277587-34317587 GCF_036669935.1 Montipora foliosa
CATGGTAGATGTCGTTGGTAAATAGCCCCCTGAGAAGACATGTGGTTACTAGTAAAATACTAAATCCCACAAAGATTAAAGAAAATAAAAGAGAATCGAGAAACATTGGCTTCGAGGCTGACATGTTGATCATTTCCAAGTTCCCTTACAACCTCTTTTTCACCTCAAGTTTGAGTGTGACCTCTGAGCCTCTGACAGCTTTGTAAGACTAAAGTTCACTGAAATTAAGCCCTGTCGAGCAAGGTTAGTATTTGAATGGGTGACCTCTAAATATACGACTTGCGGTCAGAAAATTTTATTTTAACGTGTGGGAAACGGAATGTGACGCGTGCACAAAGTACTGTTTGTAAAAACCGGTTCGGACCGGTTGCGTGAGCATGAGGTTGACAGAGAGAGAGAGAGAGAGAAATTCGCTCTGTGAGAGTGATTTTGCATTAAAAAAAGTGTTGTGACTTGTTAGATATCTGTGACCTGTTGGTTTTCTAAGCTTGTGTTTACAAATAAATTCCAACATCTGGCACCCCTAATGGGACTCGTTCCAAAACATGGCGTATTTACAAGCAAATGTGAAGCAGCTAAAGGCGAATCTGGAGATAGTGAAATTGATGAGGACAAAAACCAAGGACGCAATCGAAAGCGGACGAATTGACAGGATGAAGCACCAAAGGGAGACTTTGGAACCGATTTACAAGGCTATCAACAATATCAAACTACAAGTTACTGGGCAGAAGCTCGTAGAAGGTGAGACAGTGAGCGATATTATGAACGATAAGTTTACCGAAGAAATCAAAGTGAAACTCGAACAGTTAGACGATGACATAGTGACGCTGGCAGCCCATACAAAGGAAATCGAGAACAGATATGAGGCCGACCAGATTCAGAAAGAGCAAACAGTGGCTCGGCAGAGACAGGAACAGTTGGAATTTGAGAAGGAACAGCTCGAGTTGAAAGCGAAATACCAGAATGACCACGGTGCAACAAAAGTGACCAAAACCCAAGTCAAGCTACCGAAGCTTGTGTTGACAAAGCTTAATGGGAAGCTGGAAAACTGGTTGTCGTTCTGGAATACTTTCGAAGTGGAAGTGGATTCTGCAGACCTACCAGCTGATACAAAATTTTCGAACTTGAAAGAAATGATTGAACCAAAGGTTCGGTTGGCGATCGATGGATTGCCACTCACGTGAGGGGTATGTGCAATCGCTTGAGACACTGGGGAAAACAACAGAATGCTAGTCAATGGTGAGAGGAGTGCTTGATAAATTGCCCGGGATCATGGCCGATCTAGTGCGAGGAAAGCCAGGCGGGCAGAACTGGGGATTCTGTCAGCTTGTGGTTGCGTTGCAGGAGTAGCGAACCATCCACCCAAGGTCACAGGCAACAGAAAAGTTTCCAAGCTCAAGGGTACTCACCTGCTCCCTATGGGTGTGTGTATTGCAGTGATCCAAGCCACAAATCTGTGAATTGCCCCACACTGTTGACAGTGACAGAGAGGAAAAGGTTTCTGGTGAGAAACACAGAGCTGACAAATGCAAAAGCCAAAGCACTTGTGCTGAGTGCGAGAAAAAATATCACACATCAATTTGTGGCAGTGCTTCTCAGGGTGGATCAGCAATGACCACCTCCCAAGGTGAAGGCGTGTGTCACCCAGTTGTGATTGTCAAGGTGAATAACATAATGTGTCGTGCTCTACTGGACACTGGGTCCTCTAGCTCTTACATCTCATCCTATCAGGTGGAACTGCTGAACATCGAGCCTGCAGAAACAGTGCCGCGGAGTCTCAAGACTATTGTGGGACTTGTCACTAAGAATGTTGAGATATATGATGTTGACATCAGTGATACTAACAAAAAAACTGTGCTTCCAGTATCTGTGACAAAGATTGACCGCAGGGAAATTCTAACTGTGGAGAACCCAAATTACCCTGAGGTTCTGGCCAAGTACCCTTCAATGGTAGCCCAGTCTCGTACCACCACTCCCGACTTCGCTGAAGCTGTTCAACAAACTCTTCATGTACAACGCTTTGGTCTCCACTGACCGCAAGGAAGATGTTACCCTGCCCAGATTCTCCACCGCTGTTCATAATAATTTGTTCACCCGAATTTCGTTTGTTCAGCAACTGGCTCACCAATCTTTCCCACTCGCTGATAGCCAGCCATCTTGATCTTAGTGTATTCTCCAGCACCAAGTATAATGTGAATAGGTAACTCCTTCTTGGTTGCTCTTTCTTCCGTATGAACTCCTTTGAGGTGGGGGAAACCACCCCCCTCCCTTGGCTAACAATCAAGCAGGCAGTTTGAAGCGTCTAGAAAGTTTGGTGGGAAGGTTGAAGAGGAACGGGCAGCTGGAGGCCTACAACAGTATCCAAGAACAACTACAAGAAGGCATTGTTGAGATGGCAGACTTACCAGTGGTGGGGAGAGAGTTCTACCTTCCTCACAAGCCAGTCATTAGGGAGAACGCAGCGACCAACAAGATGCATATAGTGTATGATGCCTCTGCACGTGCCAAGCCTACTGCACCATCCCTTAACGAGTGTCTTAATGTTGGCCCTCCACTCCAAACTCAGCTGTGGAAAGTGATTGTACGTGGCAGGTTTCATGCGGTGGCTATTGCCGGAGATATCAAGAAGGCATTCCTGCAAGTGCGAGTAAGGAAGGAAGATAGGGATGCACTTCGGTTCCATTGGGTAAACATGGAAAACCCTAAGGAGATCTTTGTGTTGCAGTTCACTCGTGTGTTATTTGGTTTAGGACCCTCACCCTTCTTTTTGGGGGGAGTGATCCAGGAGCATTTAAATGCACATCGCGAAGGAGACCCCAAGTGTGTGAGCGAAATTGAAAATGGGCTCTACGTGGATGACCTGTTGTCTTGGGACCAGAGTGTTAGTGAAGCGCGTGAAATGAAGGAGAAGGCCTCTAATTTGTTTAGATCTGCTCACTTCATCTTACACAAATGGAACTAAAATGCCAGGGAGTTAGAACTTGACCATGAAGTCAGTGATCAGTCACTAACTTACGCAAAACAAGAGCTTGGAATGAAGCCTGGAAAGTGTGGTCTACTTGGCTTGAAATGGGATAAGGACTGCGATACAATTGGAGTAGAATTCCCTGTGGAGTTGTCAGTTCCCACTAAGAAGGGTATCCTTAGTAAAGTCGCCAAGATCTATGACCCCCTCGGGTTTGCCACTCCAGTTACCCTGCACGGAAAACAATTGTATTGAGAGGCTTGTGATGCTCAGTGTGCCTGAGATGAGATGCTTCCTGAGGAACTTACAGTTAGATATCAGAAGTGGGAGAAGAATCTTCCCCGATTGTTAGATGTGCCTAGAACCCTGGTAATAGCAGGGGAGCAAATTGAAGAGATCTCGCTTCATGCATTTGGTGATGCGAGTGGACGGGGAGTAGCTGCGGTAGTCTATGCTGAGGTGAAACAAGGGTCCTGCATTACACAAGGTCTTGTTGCAGCCAGAAGTCGCCTTGCTAAACAAGGATTAACCATTCCTAGGTTGGAATTGGTGTCTGGCCACATGGCAGTTAATTTGATCAAGAATGTGTCAGACGCATTGGTTGGTCTCCCAGTGACCTCGATGACTGCTTGGCTAGACAGCTCAGTAGCTCTGCACTGGATACTGAAAGGGGGAGATTTCAAACAGTTTGTCGGAAATCAAATCTGTAAGATCAAAGAACATGAGGCTGTTGAGTAGAGGCACATCCCATCTGGTGAAAGCCTGGTGGACCTCGCCAGTAGAGGAGGGCTAGTGACAAAAGAAAATACCCTTCGGTGGAAGGGACCAATATGGCTCAGTGACCCATTACAGTGGCTATCCAGAATTCATTTGTAACCAAGGTGTCACAGGAGGCTGCTGCTGAGATGAAGCCCATGAAACAAGTGTTTGCACTGGCTAAAGAAGAAAATGATGAGATGGATACTCTTCTTCTAGGATCATCCATAGGGTGTGTGCTGAGAATAGGTGTATGGATCAACCGGTTCCTTTATAATGCATCTCATCATGCTGGAGAGGCTAAGAGGGCCATTGACCACATTGGAGATACAGAGGCAGAAGACATTTTGGGAGAAAAGAGTTCAGAGGCGAGTAGAGGGGATAAATGCCTTTGAAGAAGACAGACAGCGCTTAAACCTGCAGTCTAATGCTGACGGCGTGCTTGAATGCAGGGGTCGTATCCAGGGACATTATCCAGTTTACATGTTGGACAAAAGCATTTGTTCCAAGAAGATAGTTGAAGAAGCTCACCTTGCTACACTGCCTGGTGGTGTTAGTCTGACCATGACCAATGTGCGAGATCAGTACTGGATACAGCGACTGAGGAGACTGATGAAGCAAGTTGTGAAAGCTTGTTTCCACTGCAGACGTTTCCATGCTGTGGCCTGTGCTGCACCACCTGTAGCCCCTCTTCCGGAAGACAGAACAGAAGGGACAACCCCCTTTCAGGTGATTGGTGTTGACTATGCTGGCCCTTTGACTTACAAAGTCTCTAAGAAGCAGCAAGGGAAAGCCTACTTGCTCCTGTATTCCTGCAGTCTTACCCGTGTAATACACCTTGAGCTACTACCAACCCTTGAGACGCAAGATTTCATCTGGAGCTTCAAGAGGTTCATTGCAAGGCGAGGAAGGCCCCGCAGGGTTTATTCTGACAATGGGCGAACCTTTACTGAAGCTGCTAAATGGTTGCAGAAAGTTATGAAGGATGAGTGTTTCCATGACTTCCATGCCAGGAGTGACATTACTTGGCAATTCAACCTCAGTCGAGCACCGTGGTGGGGCGGTCAGTTTGAGCGCCTCATTGGCTTAGTGAAGCAAGCATTACAGAAGAGCGTCAGCCGTCGGTCCCTTAACTGGCGGGAATTGAGCGAGATAATAACAGATGTAGAAGTGGCTCTCAATGGAAGGCCCCTGAGCTATGTTGAAGATGACCACCAACTTCCGGATCTGACACCCAACTCTCTACTGTACCCACAGTCCAACATAATACCAGATCTTGACGCCCATCATATTGATGAACACGATCTAAGGAAGAGAGCCAAACACCTTCGACATTGTAAGCAGATTATTTGGAAACGGTGGTCTACAGAATATGTTAGAGGTCTGCGAGAGCGACATAACGGTTACCTAAACCACCAGAGCAAGACCCTTACTCTGAAACCTGGTGATGTTGTCATAATCAGAGGAGATGACAGTGACCGGAATAAGTGGAAGCTGGGTGTGGTCAAAGAGCTTATTGAGGGAAGAGATGGGCTCGTAAGAGCGGCCAAGCTTCGTGTTGGAGGGGGAACACTAGAGCGTGCGGTGCAACAGTTATACCCCCTCGAATTGCAATGTGATTGACCAAAGGAACTACAAGTTCAGCTGAACGCAGATGCGCCAACATTTAGGCCAAGAACGGCTCCCTCAACCGCGGTGCGGTTGCGCATTTAGGAAGCTTTGATGGATGATGACTGAACTGCTGAGGAACTGTTCATTTGCCTACTGTGAACTTTGTTTGAACTTTGCTGACATTATGTTTGTATGTACTTGTACCGGTATTCATCCGTCTTTCAGTGATGAATAGGGGAGGGTGTGGGAAACGGAATGTGACGTGTACACGAAGTGCTGTTCGTAAAAACCGGTTCAAACCGGTTCCATGAGCATGAGGTTGACAGAGAGAGAGAAATTTGCCCAGTGAGAGTGATTTTGCATAAAAAAACTGTTGTGACTTGTTAGATATCTGTGATCGACCTGTTGGTTTTTTAAGCTTGTGTTTACAAATAAATTCCAACAAATGCTCAAAAATGCCAATACTAAGCAAGGTACAGATTTTGTTAGTCTGCTTTATGCAAAACATATTGATGCAAATTAAATACATGTAAATATAATTGATACACAGTTTTTAGGAAGAGAAAGAGAAGTAAAACACCCGCCTGGTATGTTCAACTTGGCTATACCATGCTGATGAGGCTCATTAACAGGCTGAAACAGCTGATCACGGCTGCCAATTGACTGGGTGAAATGGCTGTGGGCATGCGCAATGTGTTGGGCACACCAGGTTGGTGTTCATATGGTGTGTCACCTTCAGTTGTTTATTTTTTCATTTGAAACAATACTGTATCATTATTGATGCATTTATAATATCTTTTAGGGGGTGGGGGAGAGCTCAAGAAGTGGTTTCATAGTCATCCTAATCAGACATCTAAAGTCAGGTGATATACTTGCCTTTGTTTAGGACCACCTGCAACGAACAAAAAGAAGCGTGATAAAAAAATAAAATCAAAACAAATTCATTATTTTTAATGGCATTTTTAGCAATACATATGAAACATTATAGTGCTAGCTCTCTTGTCTCCTTAGAAAGGAAAGAATGTGCAAGATACCTTGGTGTCCTCATTGATTCAAACTTATCTTGAACGCATTAATTATATCACAATATATTTTCACCAAAATCAGCAAATTATTAGGTAGCCTTGCAAGAATAAGGCATTATTGTCCTTTCTACCACTTTATTGAACATGTATCAATCTCTTGTACAACCTTACTTGTCCTATATTATAACTGTCTGGGGCCAAGCTGCTCCGACAAATTTGGAAAAAGTTTTGATAAAACGTTCCCTTTGTTTGTTTCATTTCAAACCCTTTAGATGATATATACCTGCTGTACCTTGTTCAAATTATCAAATGTTCTTCCTCTTAATCTTCTTTATTTTACAACAATTTGTCTTAACATTATGCATGATGTATTAAATAATGTAAATTTTGCCTCCAAATATTTCCAACTTATTTACTTATGAATGTAAGACAATGATTAACATATATCAAATACAAGATGTTACAAATGAACCCACTGGAAACTCGGAAAAATCCGAGCCCCAGATGGGATTCGAACCCACGACCCTCTGTGATCTAGTACAGATGCTCTAACCACTGAGCTACTGGAGACTTTATGGCTGCGTGATGCAGCTCGAGTCAAATACCCACATTTCACCCTTGCTCACCATAGAGTCTTCAGTAGCTCAGTGGTTAGAGCATCCGTACTAGATCACGAAGGGTCGTGGGTTCGAATCCCATCTGGGGCTCTGATTTTTCCAAGTTCCCAGTGGGTTCATTTGTAACACCTTGTATTTGATATATGTTATTTACTTATTCTTCAAAAAGACATCATCACAATACACGATTTTCTGTGGCTGGCAATTTCTATCTTAAGAATTTGAGAATGGACCATTTGAACCTCCTTCTCACATAATGGTGCTTGTTCAAATTATCTTAAGAATTTGAGAATGGACCATTTGAAAACTTCCTTCTCACATAATGGTGCTTGCTCAAATTATCAAATGTTCTTCCTCTTAATCTTCTTTATTTTAAAACAATTTGTCTTAATATTATGCATGATGTATAAAATAATGTAAATTTTGCCTCCAAATATTTCCAACTTATTTACTTATTCTTCAAAAATACATCATCACAATACACGATTTTCTGTGGCTGTTCTATCTTAAGAATTTGAGAATGGTCCATTAGAAAACTTCCTTCCCACATAATGGTGCAAAGATATGGAATAGTATTCCTGACAGTGATCATGCTCTACCTTAAAATATAAATTTAAGGATGCAGAATCGGCTACTGAATATTTTCATACAGTAGAGAATACTTATGTTGCCTTGCATAATTAAATTAATTATTAATTTTAATTATCTAGTAAATATTAAATTTAAAGTTTTTGGTTTAATTTTAATCAAACATTAATTTGTTTTACATGTATTTTAAATGTACACGTACCTTTTTTGTAATATACATACATGTATACTGACTGTCATTTAAAAAAAAAGGATGAGATGGCAGGACGCAGTCACAAGGGACCTGTCCGGAATAGCTTTTGAGGAGGCTGTGATGCTAGCAAAGGCTGTATGTTGATGTTTGTGTATCTGTTCTCTTTATTGTTGTCTCAGACTCTATTTTTATTGTAATCTTTTACTTTTCCTCCCTGCCTCAATCAGCTAGCTACGCTATCTTGCGAATAAGGATCAAAGAAAAATGTACATGAAAGGTGACAGTTGAAATAAAGGATAAAAGAATAATGCAATTTTATTCAGTAACTTCTGCAAAGAACTGTCACAAGTCTTATAAAAAATACAGGCAAAACAATTTTATGAAAAGAGGCCGAAATTATGTTAATGGTTGAAAGCTGCAAGGCAAAACCTAATTGCTGGCAAATCTCATATACCAAATGGAAGCCATCAAACCTTTAATTAATTCTGACTTATAACTGCTTAATATAAGTTACCCTTCAGTACTCACTTGCAGCAAGATCCAGCTGATCCCATGCCCTCATATTAAAGTTAAGATGTATCCTGAGTATTGTTTTCTAACAATAGGCTATTCATATCAAAACTGTGGGGTATTGTGAGAAAACAGCACTTAGGATACATCTTAACTTTGGGGGGGGGGGGGCTTCGTAAATCTGGACACTGTTTAGTTATGATAACAATAATTATTATAAGTTGGTCTTTGATACTTACTCATTGCAAGGTCCAGCTGATCCAATGAATCAGGATGTAGAAAGAAAAGAGTCGGTCCAGTGGTCACCACAAGATAACTTTTGTATGTATCATCAAACACAAGAAGAATAGTATCACCACTCTGAAAGCTGTTGAAAAGACAAAATTAGTGGTACTTCAAAACATAATTAAATGTTTGGTGTTGAAGTTAGTGATCAACACAAAATTAAGACAAAATCCATAATATTACGTTTGAGGACCTACTCATTTTCAGGCCACATTTTTTCGACTCAGACTAAATAATAAAATAATGTTATTTTAACTGGGAAAAACAGGGAACAGTAACTCACAGAAAATGAGGTAATTTATTTTCTGATATCTTCATTATAAGCAACAAAACCAAACTTTGAAATTTAGTGTACCATACCTATTAACAGAACTCCCTAAATTGGACAACAATAGTCTGTGTGCATGCTATCTGAGAGATTTATGAAAAAATCTTACTTTTTGAGTGAGATTTTATCTGATTTGGATGCGGTGGGTTCTTGAGTATATGATTGCATCTGGATCTGAAATAACAATAAACCCAAGGCTCTGTGAACTAACTCACTTACACTGTGAATGTATCAGCTACATGCTGTCCATGTGAATGGATTTGTGGATAATCATCCACAGTCAGCTAAAAGTTGTCTATAACACATTTGCCTTAACAACTAGATCTGACTGCAAGTTAACAGAATGTAGTCTTAACCACTCAGTCTGCTGCACATGACTATAAAAGAAGTGAAAACCTCACATAGCATTTTCGCTCATGTGACCAGAGACCATGGTCATTTTCCATTTACCAGAAAATCTCAGAACTTTCGAGGGAAATTTTCATCCACTGCCCGGTGAGTGTGATTTTGCGTGACAAAATTCAAAAATAGCCATGAATAGCCGCAAGACCTCGCGAATGAAACACAGATTTCCATCAGACACTTCCCAATGAGAAAACAGAACTAAAGGGTACCTTTTCAGAAGTTCCTTTTTCCTGGAAATTTTCCATTGCCGAACGAACCAAAAAGTTGTGTTCAATTGAAATATTTCCAGAGCAGGAAAATAATCTTTTTGATAGACAACTACTCATGACAAACTTGTTATTTACAATGAACATGTTCTTACAGTATTAGGTTGAAATATTAAAGTTGGCTATGCTAGCCAAGAATAAGCAACACACACAAACTCAATAGCATCTTGATAATTGGTACTAGACTATCAATATTTGCGCAATTGCTGAAATTGTGGCCATAACTGCAAGGATCATGGCTTTACTTGACTATGAACATTATTATCATCATCATCATCATCATCATTATTATTATTATTATTATTATCATTATTATTACTATTATTATCATTATTATTACAGTATTATTATAATTAGTAGTATCATTATTATTATTATTATTATCATTATTATTATTATTATTATTATTGTTATTACCAGACAACTTTTATTGACTATCAACTGTATTCTAGACATGACTCTTGTCGGGGTCACATGTTCAGTGTGCGGATGACCTTGATTACAATAATAATTTAAGGAAGTAAGTCACATTGATGACCTGAGATAAGCAGCTGATAGTCACAAGATTAATATAATATTATTGTAACCAACCAAACAGATAAAAGGAACATTACAAGGTGAATTACACCAGCACGAGGCTTACTTACCAGCTGTCAAGCATAGAATAACTCGCTTTTTAATACAGTGAGCAGTATCAGCGCCATTTCACAGAGCAAGTTAACGGGAATTATGACAACGAATAAAAGTCATTGTCACCTTCATCTTCATTATCCATCAATTTGGGCAAATTGCTGAATGTTTAACTTTTAGTCATAGCTCATAAAGATCTACTAACAATTATTAGGTCTTAATTAAAGCAATGAAATGCTTATTAAAATAACTGTCAGTTAATTTGACTCATACCTTTAATTTAGCTCTATTAATTTTTATAAATTTAAAGCACATTTTAGAACACTTTGGCTTCCCTTATTGTTTCCTTATGTCTGCATTGTAATTACAAGCATACATTAGTTTTGCTATACAATATAATTGTTCTTACCAATTGCAGCTGCTGTTGAAGTATTCTTATTTCTTCTTCTTTTTCGGTCAAAGCCTAGAAACAGAAATTTAAACCAAAAATTAATTTAAAACAATTTCGCTGATTTCCATGAAACCTGGGTTGCAGAAAACCACCTTGCATATCTCATTTGCACCTGACAATGTGTCTTGTGCCGCCGCCTAATTCCTTTAAACTGAATTATTTTTCTGCAATCCTGCACCTTCCTTCCCTTTAAAAAGGGCAACTGGAACACAGGTTTGGGTACATTAATTTGAGTTTGAATTTATTTAGCTACATGTACTACCCTAACAGTAACTTGAGTTTGTTCAAGATGCTACAACTTCTTACTTGTTCCAACTTGAAATAGATCTGCACCCATAACCTTATGTAATAACTACATTTATTATTCCACTATCACGCCATTTTACCATATTTGGTCAAGAGAACGCACAAAATACGAGACTGTAATACACTGCAGTGTCCCATTCTAACCGGTTTAGAACAGAGCAAATGCGGATGGAATGGGACTTTTTCAATGAAAGAAATAATTTGTTTCAACATGATTCAAAGCCTGAAAATTTAGCTTGTCATTGCTTGTCACTCGTCACTCTGTTTATTCCATCAAAAAAAGATCTTTGGCTGGATTTTTGTGTTGTTTACATCGTTTGCATGAGCTCTGAAGGACAGATGCTGCATTGTTTTCAAAACACTCTTACCAAATAAAATTGAAGCAAGATAATGTACTACAGACAGTACAAAATATCTCGCAACATCCAGAACTATGTATGTTAGGGGTTACTTTTCAGGAAAATTGTAGGTTCTCCATTCATGTCAAGAATAAGTGGGCCACACATAACAAAGTGTCTATACATTCTAAGAACTCTAAGGAAGGAAGGAAGGCGGCGCGGCCCGGTATTGTCAAGCGGAGATGGATAACTTATTCAGCACTTTAGTTTTGCCTAAGCTTATGTACGGAATATCGGTATACGGTTCGTCTCCACCAGAACTTAATACCACACAATGTTTCCTTGATCGTTGTCAAAACCTGTTTCCATTATTAATAGGCCACTTGCACTAAGAGGTCATGTGACCAATTTGCTTCCTTTAAACAATGAGTTGGAACCTTGCTGATGCAAAAAATTGACAGAGCACATAAAAATTAGCTTACACCCGAAATTTGAGTGGAAACGCATTTAAGGAAGATATTTTATGGCACTTTGATTTTTCAACATTTAGCAGTATGATTTGTATTGGCCGCCATGTTGGAGGGCATACTCTTGCCCTCCAATATGGCAGCCAAAACTACTTTTTGCTTATATCTTGTTAAACGTTTAATAGTTACGTTCAGATGTGCTGTAAACGTTAGCACATAATTTTTTCAACATCCTCCTTGAAGTTTAAGTGCAAAGCTTGTGTTCAGAAAGAAGTAATTCATAATTTTAAAAATCACATTTCGGTCACGTGACCAGCGAGGAACTTACTCATTTTAAGAAAATGGTGCGGGTTTGAAAAACCAAATCACTATTATTATGTTTAAGATATGACCCACTAATCGTTTTTCGAAGGCAAAATCATATAGCTTTCATTTTCATGAAAACTATGTCACATGACCTCTTAGTGCAAATGGCCTATTGCTTAGGAGAGTCCGATAAAGGTATTTTCAAGAAATTAAGCGAGTGGAAACATCATCCTTTACATCACTCCCTTCCTCCCCTGCTACACTTAAGCTTAGACAAGTCATTAGCCTACATTTCCGATTTGTAATACTGAGCGTTTTAAAAATGCTTTTATTAACAGACTTAGTTTTCATTACAATTTAGATATTAGTAGTTAATGTATATTTTGCACTTTTTAAAGTATTTAATAGTAACTTATATAATCAATGTAACACTTGATATGTATTTTACCAGTGAAATATTAAAAGACTACTACCAGTACCACTACTAATGGTTTAACAGTCACATAATACTCTCGTACATTTTGCTCATTGCTCATATTTTTCCTCGCCCCTGCGGGGCTCAGAAAAATACTACGCAACTCGCAAAATATCCATGCATGTTACATGTTAAATAATCGAAAAAGAAGTATAGCATTGAAAAAAGAGGAGGCTGTTTCACTGGCATGTACTAAAACCAGGAACACCGGAACACTCTGGAACACCCTGGAAGTAACCCAAAACCCTCAATTTGGCTAACCCTAGGCCTAAAAACCAACTTAAGGCCTAGCTAGGCCTAGGGTTAGCCAAATTGAGGGTTTTGGGTTACTTACAGGGTGTTCCGGAGTGTTCTGGGGTGTTCCGGTGTTTCGGGGTGTTCCGGAGTGTTCCGGTGTTCCTGGTTTTCATACATGCCTGTTTCACTTGAGGACCCACAGACTATTAAGACAGACTCAGATCTCCTTGAGAAGAACATAATCATAAGGGTTGGTTTTGTTCTGGAATTTTATTTCAGTTTGTAGTAACGGCATTAGATTGCATTTGATTTCAATGGGTTTGTATTTATAATAAATCCATGAAAAGATCAACTTCAGTAGATAGGTTGAAGTAATTAATAATTGTGATCTAATTGTCATGAGCCTCAAATCCATTGAAAATTTCCCAAAAGGCAATTTTTCTATGGATAGATCAGTAGACAGAACAAATTAAAATTAAAGGATTCTTAATAGGCTGACAAGCACAAGGCATTTGGAAAAATGCCCTGACCTTAAAAGGGCAAAGGAAGATTAAATAAGTGGGGTTTAACAAGCACTCATCTCATATAACAAGGCTGAGCACAAGTATTAAAATGATGGAGTTAATCTGACATAGCCATGTAAAGGCCATGGCAGATTGAAAAACTCCATCAGCAATCACATTCATAATTTTTCGTATACCTAATTAATATGCCTTTGAAAGCAATAATTAGATTGCATTATTCATTAATTAACTCATTAGCTCTTGTTCTTTTGACTTCACTTATAGCTCCAGGAAAATCTTAGTCCAAAATAATTTTAAAAGTAAAAAAAAAAAAAGTAAAGTGGTGCATTTATATAGCGCCGTTTCACTAACGTCTCAAAGGCGCTTTACAATGATATTTTTACCCCCAGCGGACCGGAAGCACATACAGGCGCAAATTGCAGCCGCTTCTAAGCAGTCCATGCATGCTGGTACTCATTTTACCAACCTCGGAAGGATGGAAAGCTGAGTGAACTTTAGCGGGAAAGAAGATCGCCACATATTCCAGTCTCGGTAGAACCGAGAATGGAACCTGGGACCTTAGGGTTGGAAGGCAGAGATCTTACCACTGCGCCAACCCCTCCGAGTGATTATTATGTAAAGGATATTACATGGCTGCACGGGGATACAAATTTTATCTTCAAGGTGATAGTATGCACTTACTCATGAGAGAAAAATTGGTATCCCCAAGCACCCATGTACTTTTCTGTTTTTATACAGAGACTGAAGAAATGTCCAGATTATAAACAACTTGACTGTTTAATCCATTTTTGAAATGGTGTGGTGGTCACCAACTACTATTTAACATAGTAGAGAACAATTATTTATTGTTATTATTATTATAATTATTTTAATACAGTATCTTACAATAAAGGGGAAGCTCGCACTTTTATTGGCTTCAAAAAATCGTGTTAATTACCATGACAACACCTAAATCCTCACAATATCTTCACTCCAAGAAGTGAATCTTGATAAATATGATATTTTAGTAAAATGCAAAATTCTAGTATTTCATCAGTATAATAAATGGGGTTTTTCTAATGCCAGCCAGAATAATGAAGAAATTATTCTGAGCATCCAACCATGGCAAAATGAAAACTAAATGAATATAATTAAATGGCTACTGGTCCTTACATTCTTGAGGACCGGAATCGTCTGGGTGAAGTTCTCCTTCTTCTCAAGTATTGCAGCATCATTTTCACACCTAAAACTATAAATCATGCTATCATTAACCCTTTCACCTTAAGAGTGACACTAAGAGTTTACCTTCACGATAATTAACTCGTCAATGCCGGCACCAGTTCAGGGGTGAAACCTGGCTATATTGTCTGCATAACTGGCGGTTCCGTTGTTGTGGAACGCGATCTCGAGATCTTGAGTGGAAAGGCCACAAGAAGGCTGGCTGGTAGTTAACAAAGTGACTTAAAATAATTCAGAGATTTAAGAATGTGAGAAACTCTTAGCTACCTTAAGACCAGTAGAATATATCATTATTATAAACAATTATTGGATGAGGTTTTTGTGATATCCGGAATAATCAAGGTCAAGGTAAGTGTTATCAGCTGAAGCCGAAGGCTGAGGCTGATAACACTAACCGAGACCTTGACTATTCCGGATATAACAAAAACTGAATCTAATAATTGTTTTATTATACATTGTTTTGAAGAAAATAACGACAAATGCATTATCGCAGCGATCACAGTTTATTTTCAAACACATTGCTCTTGGAAATCATGCATTGCGTGCGCAACCTACAGATTAGTGAATAATCTGTAGGTTGCGCTGTTTCCCAGAATTAACTGTAGGCTTTTAGCCAATGAGAAGACAGATGGTGACTACAATGTATAATAATAAATATTATATGTTAGTTATTATTCCAAACTTACACAATGCTCATATGCAACTCTGCACAGTTAAGTACATCCCTCATAAACATGATCACAAAATTAAATAAGGAAATGAATGGGTTTAATACTAAAATAAAATGCATTGGATAAAAATTGATAAAAGGGAATTGCAATAACTATTAACAATAATATTTTGTAATGTTTGATTCATCAAACCTCATCAGATCATTACTTTGATTGTAATAACTTTAGAATTACTCTGTGACTGGTTAGTCGACAATGCAAGGACATTACGTAACTACATGTATGCATTACAAGCAGGTGAAACTTGAACTGGGGTTCACCCATGAAAAGAAGAGAATGCCTAACAAAACACTCTTCATTACACTATCTATGAAAATAAATGTGCCTATGCACCCTGATGTCAAAGAGCACTATTTTGGGGAATCAAAGCAAGCTATATGTTTACAGAAAACAACACAGAAGTCATCATCCTTGATTATGAGGGACAGCAGTAGCTTGTAACAGGCTGGAATTAACAAAGCCATTTCGGATAAAGTTGAGGAGCCTAGTCTCAACAAGAAGGGTGGGAGCCTCCGGTTCAAAATACCACATGCTTGGGGATGATGCTTAACACAACACCCCTTAGGTAAGTCTATAGCTAGCATGCATTCATTAATTTTGTTATGACCAGAAAATCAGCTGACCTCACTGGCTCTGTTTGCTGCTCTTGATCGGTTAAATTTTTCTTTATCTTTAAATCCTGCATTTGTGGTTCAACTTGTAATACTGCAAGTTTTCTTAATCGTGCCTCCAAGAACTCATCCCAATAATTGTTCAGTATAAAACGTTCAGGTTCTTGAATTTTTGCATTTGTGTGTGGTACAGCTGAGGATTGCAAGTTTATAAATAAATAATCTTTGTTGTGATTATAAGCATGACTAAGTAATATCTGATTCAGAGATTCCAACCCTGCAGCTGTCAACTAAAAAAGGGAGATTTCAGGTGCGACATACACACGTGTAGCCCCTAGGGAGGTCCTGGGAAAATTTAAAAGATATGTGCCCCAAAGATGCCATTTCCTGCATTTTGAGATCACAGTCAATGGAAAATAGAGGAAAGAAAAAATTTTCTTTAGAACTATAGCTAAAGTGCTGTAGGAAACAAGGTTTCAAAAACCAGCCTGAGGAGAATATTAAGCAAAAACAGGAGGCTACAAATATTCACCAAAAGGGGAGGATTCCAGCGAAAATGGGAGGGTTGGAATCTCTGCTGATTGCTAAGTTTTATTCATTTTTAAAATTATTAATTAACCCTTTCTGTCCTAAGAGTGACATTTATAAACAGGGTTTTTTATTCAGTTTAACACCAGACAAGTTTACTCATCAATCGTGAATGGGGTCCTGTTAAGGGATGAAAGGGTTAAAGACAACGTCAAACAAACTACATGTATGTGTATGAGGAATTTTGAACGTTATTAATATAATTACTCACTGCCTTTGTCATAGACTGTTAACTGAAGACAAAATGCTACATTTATCATTTACTTTCCACAAGCTAATTTCCAGTTCAAAAGTTTAAAAAACGGACAGTTTTTCTGGGTCACTAACAATAATCATGAAGACAAAACTCTGTGCCAGCTAGCCAGTCCAAGCTACATGTAGATGGTGTCCAAACACTGAAATCAAATGGCATTACAATTATGGATGCCCATGAGACATCATCAAGCCGGAATGACATGACTAGGATGTGTTCTCCTTTGTCGAATGCAACAAATAATAAGTATAATAATAATAATAATAATAATAATATTATTATTATTATTATTATTATTATTATTATTATTATTAGTATACAGTACAGTACATATATGGATGCTGTGTAAATAAATAAATTAAGAATAACACTCAGCGTGTGAACATGAAACCTACTCTAATGTACAATGGTATTATATAGCTGCAATGATAACACTAATTAATTAAGATTAAGTTGTGAGATGTAAAACAAAAAACTCCAACCAGTACCTTCAGCATCAGCATTGAATTCGAAAATTCTTTTTAATTCTTGCTTCTTGGCATTTTCTCTGCCTGAGATCACTGCACTTTCCTTAATACCAGCATACTGTTGCATTACTGTTAGATCAGTTTGGTTACCGTGTACTCCAAGGATTTCTAGGTGCAGGCCTGTATCAAGTCTCTCACTCTCTGGCTGTTGTTCAACCAAGCCATTTGCAGCTGCCGCTTGAGAAGTAAAGCTCTCTGATAAATAATAATAATAAATTTTTATTATAACAAGAGCAAGAACCAGAAATTTACCCAGTACTTGAATGTTCAATCTGTTCAAGAATTGTCCTGAATATTGAATGAACATGATATGGGCTGATGTGCTGAACACTTTTTCCAAGCTTTAATGACTTGAAATGATCTTCTTGATGAAAACACTTCTTATCGACTTTACATGAACTTAGTTTTATTGTGGCAATGTTCAGTCAGTTCATAATATTGTGCAGGTGTTGTTACAGCACAATAAAATATTTAGCTGGTGTACTTCTGTATACCTCTTAAAATATACCTCTTATTCCCTGACAGCAGACCTTCAAGGACAGCTACTTTGACAAACTATTCACCCTTCACAACCAAGTGTCTTGCTCCTACCCTCTAATAGGCTCAGCAGTGGATATTTTAACATATCATTAAAATTACTTCATGATGTTAAGGGAACTGAGCAAGTACAAGTACTGTTCAAAGGGGATGGCCACAACAAACTTAAGGGAACTCCTTTAACAGAAACACCACCCTGGAATAGACCAACTCATTATAGAGACAAAAGAGACTTTAAGATCTGCGACCGTGATGTCAACGAAAAGGTCACTTCAAAACACTACTTTGCTCTACCGCAAGTAAATGAACGAAAGTATAATGAAATGAATCATAGTATTGAACTGCGGATATGAAATCAAGTGAAGCTATGATCCTCACAGTTATGAACTATGCAATTTTAGCAATTGCACAGAGAAGCCTGGAAATTCATCACTCAATTGCATAGAGAAGCCTGAAAAATTCATTCATCAGGGGAAATTTGAACCCACATTAATGACCAGCTCCAGTGGCTTCATAGCTCTGAGTGAGTTCGTTAGAGCATTGAACCCCCATTGCAAGGTCACACGTTGAAAATTATTTTTTGGCCAGGATTTAGATAAAGTATATGGTTACCATATAAAATCAAAACATGTCAAACAATAATTAACAATTCTTCACCAAAGTTCACCGACACTGAGGTGGTATTTACATACCACACAAGTTCAACAAAAAGCATTATATAACCAAAAAACTACTTTATAAAATTAAATTTGTACAATGTGGTCAGAAATTTCCAACCTCATGCGCCGGCTACTCAGACGTGAATTTAGTACTTGGCAAATCACCTCCGAGTCAGCCAATCAGCATGCATGGAGAGCACTATTCACTTGTGTGGTATATAGAGTGGTTTTCAATTGAGTGTCGAAAGTAATTAGATAATTACTTTGGTTTTGCATTACTTCACTCAGTGATTGGTTCAAAGTTCTCGCGCCACTTTTTCAACCAATCAGAAGTGAAACCAAAACCAATCGTAGCTCGTGCGTGCACATTTTCCCTCACTTTGTGTCGGTTACATGTAATTACTTCGAGATTTGATTGGTTTACTTGATTGTCTCCGTCCTTTTTGAGTGGCCAAAGTATCTACTTTTGTTTTGGTTTTACCTCTGGTTACCTTGGACTTGCACTTTCATGCAGACGCCAGGGTCAGGATCTGACCCTCAGGTTCGCATTGGTTTATATTAATTTTTTTACGAACACACAAATCAATATGATTGGTTCGCTTGACTGGTAATACTGAAGGGACGTGCTATTGCTAAGTTGCCATTGGTCCCTTTTGCAATTATCAATTTGACAGCTGGCATCTGCATGAAAATGAGATTCAAGTCCAAGGTAACCAGAGGTTTTTCACTTCTCACCACTTTAGGACTCATCTTCACCGCTTCGCGGCTCTCTCACGGCTCAAGAAAAACCACTGGGAACAGGGTATCAATGGGTAAATTAAAAGTAGTTCTCAAAATTTGGGCTGAATTTTTGAGTTGTAGCCGTAAGGGGGCGACACTTAATTAAGCAACATTCTAAAGCTAACAAAACACCAAGTAAAGTTTTCATGGTCAAGTCACGATTTTGCCATGATCCTGTACATGTGCATTTTTCAGGGCTTTTAAAAAATTTGGACGGACTTAAATCTCTAACAAATCAATAATCTAAGTCATAATGTTTATATTTCTGCAAAAAAACGATTTTCAGAAATTTCCTAGTGTTTATATTTTAATTTGCAAAAAAAAAAATAATTTTCAGACATTTCATAATTTGAAAAGACCTTTAGAGGAGGACAACGCTTAAAGAAAAACAAAACACTGAAGCAAGACTACAATCTGAGGAAGAATATCATCATTATTTTGGGCAGCCAAACATGCATGGTAGAACAGAATTCCTTGCTATTGTTTACACAGGGACAGGACACCGAAAATGAATCAGGGTCTGCTCTCTTAATAACTATTAGGGTGCAGGGATGGCGCAGTGGTGACAGTACTCGTCTCCCACCAATGTGGCCCAGGTTTGATTCCCAGACTCGGCGTCATATGTGGGTTGAGTTTGTTGGTTCTCTACTCTGCACCGAGAGGTTTTCTCCGGGTACTCCGGTTTCCCCTCTCCTGAAAAACCAACATTTGACTTGATTTGCTTTCTTTGTTAATTTCAGTTTACAGTGTCGCCAATTAGTGCTCCAGCACTAGAGCAACTAGACACTTAAATGAAGTTCCTTTCCTTTCCTTTCCTTTCATTTCACAAGACTTTAACACAAATTAAAATACGGTAGATGTAAATGATTATTTACTGTACCATGGACCATCTTCCTTAACTTGTCAAGAAGTGCTTCACACTGTTCTTTCCAACAGTACTTCTGGCCATAGAACTCTCTCAGTAATTTGATTTCTTCAAGGCACATCTTGTGTCTATTACGGACACCCTCAATTGCTTCAGCCCATTTAACTGGATCTTCTGAATCAACTATGCTGTATGCTCCCAAAGGAATGCACTTTATTGCTCTAGCAAATCCTGAATTACTCCCCACAAGAACTGGTAAACCAGCAGATAGGGCTTCAAGGGCAACAAGACCAAATCCCTCTGTTTTGGAAGGCATAATGACAAGGTCAACCTCACAAAGAAGGTGCTTCATTCCCACACGGCTGTGTACAAACTTTCTCACTGTCAGTTGGTCTTCGACAATTCCAAAATTTAAAAGTCGTTCCCTCACCTTGTCTTGCTTCCCATCTGGGGCACCAACAAACAAAAGATCATAACTTCTCCCTTTCAGCCGATGATCAGTGAACGCCTTAACAGCAATGTTGTATCCCTTCAGCTCAAAGTCCTCCTCATCACCCCGCCCACATAACAATACTTTGAAATTATCACTATCACTTTTATCATTTTGAACCAAATCACCAAATTCTCTATTAAAAAGACCTGGAACAATTTCGAAAATATCCTCACTTTTCTTACACCCCTGCAAATAGGAAGAGTAAGCTTTTTCAAGTCTTGGCCCCACTGGAACAACAAGGTCAGCACATTTGCAAAGATCAACCTCATCCCAGTGCTTCTGTTCACCCTTTGAAGTAGGATTAGCATATCCCTTGTATTTGCTGAGATCTTCAGGAGCAGTGTGGACAACATGAACCCAAGTACAATTTTCAAAGTGTGACTTTATGAATTGTACTTGTTTGCCAAGTTTCACACCGTGGCCAACTACAACATCCATTTTATGACCTTCAGGTGGGAAGCACAACCAGTCAAGTGGATCATAACCTGTTCGTTTCTTTGCATCGAGAACATTGATCCCAAAACTTCGGGCCTCCTTTTTGTCTCTATCATTACAAACACCCTCTGGAACCAAAAGAGAAACCCTAACGATCGGATGTTCAGCCAAATGAATTGCAAGCTCTCGGTTTAATGTAGACAATCCACCAGATGATGAATTCCATTCACTTCCTAACAGAGTAACATCCAGTATTTCCTTGTGTTGCGAGGAACTCTCCCAAAATTTTATCGATAGTTCATGCGACGAAGTCTCCATTCCAAGAAGATCTGCAATGATTAAAAACTGTACATGTATTGAGTATACAGCAGTAAATTACAAGTTAGATAAGAAGGAGCAACATAAGTTAATCTGTATTGTGGTCAGCATATGGCAAATTTAATACCGTTATGGTATTAAAGCCAGCTTGAGTCAATAATATTGTAAAAGGTGTGAAATTTTCATTCTTTTGATATTTTACAGAGCTCTAAGAAACTTATCAATGTTATGTCAGTTAAAGGGTTTTCATGTGACATCATGTTGGTGTTCCTAAACAATGGAACAGCGGCCATGTTGGTGTAACCCAACTAATCCTCCAGGAATTCAGCTCTGTTATTATGCAAACATTTTCTTTTGTTTCGGTGGAAAAACAAGGTTACTGATCATGTCAGTGAAAACACTCTATTGTCATCTTTTCATAGATACCTTATAAAATACTGCAAAGCTCTTTCAGTCATGAATAAACAATAAGGGCAAATATATCAGTTTGCTTGTTGAATTCCTCCATTTTGTCCAAAGATGGGAATTGGGGACTTCGGAGCCCTGAAAATAGATGATGATGATGATGATGATACTTTATTTATGTGTCAATTTAAACCTGTCACTTTTGGCTCAAATTCCCCACTCCACATATGATAGTGAAAGGCTTTGTGGGGGAATTTGATAATTACAAATAATAATAATCATCATTTTTTTATTCAGCATAGGTCTATGAAAATTTGAATCTTAATGAGATCTTATATTTGGTCACTAACAAGAACATTTGTCAAGTGAAGCTATGATCTTCGCAGTTATGAACGTAATTTTTACAATTGCGTAGAGAAGCCTGAAAAATTAAGGACTTCAACGGGGTTGACATTTTCAGGCTTCTCTATGCAGTTGTAAAAATTGCGTTCATAACTGCAAAGATCATAGCTTCACTTGGTTTCATATCTGCAGTTCTTATGTGATTCATTTCATATACCATTTCATCACGAACACTTATGAAGGAAAAGAGTTTGAAATTATGGTAATATAAGTTTTAGCTGCTGTATGTTGCTAGTTTTACTAACTGGATTCACTAAAAGGCTCACATATAGTCTCCTTAGAAACTCTGATACATGTATGTTAATAGGAAACCTTATGAACACGGGTACATTTGTGATTTATGGGCACAAGTGATGTTTTGAAAGTTCTCAAAATTACAGTTCGTGCAATTTGAGAACTTTCAAAACATTTTGAGTGACGGTCACCAATTCTGCTGCCTAAGAAAATTGTCCGGGAGCCCTTCGGGCTTCCAACATTAAAAGTTAGTAGCCTGAGTCATTTTATCAAGAGCCCAGAATTAATTAATTCCAGCTGGGATCATATTTACATGTGAGTGAGGATTAATCAAGTAAGGCGCCCATTCGGGCTACTTGTTCAGAAATTTGGTCGCTCGCACTCGCAAATAAGGCGCCCCAGGCGAGCGGGTGACCGTTAGGCAGCAACCTTGGTCACCATGAGCAAAAAAAAATTCATGATTTCTTATTACTTTATTTTATAGACACTACACTAAATTAATCCATAACTGTTTCCATAGCAACTTCAATATTGCACTCCAAAACATGTTCAGCAACTCCAGAATACAGGACCACATTCGAGACCTATGGAACTACTGGCTCGTTTGGCTCGGCAGTGGATGAAAGAACGAGTCATATATATATTGGGGTCTCTTATACTGGTGGCTTGTTTGGCTTGGCAGTGATCATGGCGAATGAGCCAGCTCGTCAGTTGAATCTCTTGATATGGCCCTGAATTCTGTAGTTAATAGCCCTCTTTTGCACAGTATAACCTATTGATGCATTCATTATTCACCAATCAGAAATGCGATATTCTTACAAACAGAGCAGTTTTCAATAATTGAGTGTCGAAAGTAATTAGCGAATTGCTTTGGTTTTGCATTACTTCACTCAGTGATTGGTTCAAAGTTCTCACGCTATTTTTTCAACCTATAAGAAGTGAAACCAAAACCAATCGTGGCTTGCGCGTGCACATTTTCCCACGCTTTGTGTCAGCTATGTGTAATTACTTCGAGTTTTGATTGGTTTACTGGATTATCTCCCTCCTTTTTGATTGGCCAATTGAAAGTAATTACTTTGGTTTTGGTTTTACTAAACGTATTATTTTGAAAACCACTCAACGTTACATACATATCAGGGTTAAATAGCTACATCTTGATTTTAGATCTTTGATTACCACAAGTAAATTTTGTTAGATGTTAGGATTTGGTGTTAGGATATGGTGTTCATTCGTTTCCCAGAGAAAGGATAAGACATAAAAAAGACCTCGCAGTACACCAGTCTGTTTAAAATCCCGGATCATTTTCCCGAGCTCTAACCTAATCCCACGGACTATGCAATAGTTATAGATTTAGATCGACCAGTGCAATTGGACCGTTCAGGAGAAGCCGATGGTAGCGACCTCTAAAGAAACTAACCTAAATCAACATCAAAGTACATGTAGCTAAAAACGCTCTTCGACATGCGTCAATAGGTTATAGAGTGCATAAGTTCTTGAATGGTACCTGCCAGTTTTGCATAAGCTTTGGTGAGGGATAAGGAAATTGTCAGCGGAAAGTCAAGGCTTCCTTGATCCCCTGGAGCTGACAAGAGCGACGTTCTTTGCACCAGCACAATAAACTCATGCAGAATTATAGCAATTCTTGCTAACTTTTCCTCTGCTTTCTTTGCGTGTTTTGTACTCGTGAACACAAGGGACCTGGGTTTGCGGGTACAAAACCCAGTGCCACCCCTCCCCTGAGGAAACCAGGGGCATAGACGCAGAGGGCAGAGTGACAGAAAGTCACCGGCACAATTTTTCGACTCATTTTAGGCTCCCTGGCACTTTTAGCTTTCAAGTTATCCCAGGAAACCAGTTCCCTTCATCTTTTAAATTGCTTTTTTTCTACTACCGTTTGTAAGTTAAGGGATATGATTAAAGTTCTGCTGGAGCACGCACTGCGAGTACATTGTCCAAAGAGCGCGCAAACGCCTGTACGCACTGCGTTGTTCGAAGAAGTCAGGTGTGATGGAAGGGGATTTTTAGTTCTGGTGTACTCCAGCCTGATCCGTTCAGTGTTGGAGTATGCCTCCCCAGGTTGGGCAAATTTGCCGCAATATCTTAGCCTCCTAATTGATGGTGTTCAGCAAAAAGCCTTGGAGATAATCTTTCCTGGGCTTCCCTATGTAACGTTCTTAGCTCCAAACCGTGAAGGGAAACTGATGAGCCACTTCAATCAAGCTCTTACGAGGTTTATTTCAACAACCCGCTCTCAAGTGCGTGGTTTTGATAGTCACGTGACCTAAGTACAACAGCACAGGGAGACCACTACACCTTTCCTTTTGTAAAAGAAAAGAACTGAAACTAAAATCTACACAAGTTGGAAATTGAACTATGGCCCTAAGTTGGCACTAAACAACAAACAAACAACAAGTTGACAAACTAACTAACAAGTTGGCACTAAATGAAAATTTAGCCAGTAATAACAACAACTATACCGTTTGACTAGAACATGGCTCTCAAATAAAGTTCCTTTCTTTCAAAGTCCAGTTGGTTTCAACAACAGTTCTCTCCACTGATACACCTTAACTTTCCAAGTGTAGTCCTTTAAATAGCTTGGTGGCTTTGAAACACGTCCAGCGCGTGTGATCCTGTGCTGGCCTGGCTGGAGCTTGTCAGACACTACAACTTCCGGTTTGCTTGACTGATCAGGTTGTACAGTTTCAGTGCTAGGCTCTTGTAGATGAAACTCTGTTGCACAGGAGTCCGGAATGTTCGCTGAAGTAACTCTTTGCGGCTGAGGTGACAGGCTGATTTCTGGTTCATTGCGTTCGAAGGGATAGAATGGGTCCTTGCTGCTGCGAAGGTGTCTGCAATTCCTGCGGAACATTCTACCATCTTCGGTTCTCACATTGTAGGATCTCACATCTGTCTGGTCCTGTACCACTGCCTTGAACCATTTCTGTGACCTATTGCCAGGTTGGGGTGCAACTCGCACTGTCTCTCCTTCCAGGAGGATTGGAAGCTCTTTCGCATGTTGGTTATAATGATAGGTTTGCTTTGCTTTCCTCTTCAGTATTTGATCCCTTGTTGCCCCTGTATCTGTGGACTGTGGTTTCAGCAGTACTTCAGCTGTTGGCAGCTGAGTTCGGGTGCGTCTACCGAACATTCGTTGCGCTGGTGAAGAATTCATTCCTTCAGTGGAAGTGTTTCTCCAGCTTAGCAAGGAGAGGAAGAATTCTGAATCGGACTCTTTGGCTTTCTTGATCAGAGTACTGGCAGTTTTCACAGCATTTTCCACCCGTCCATTGCTCTGTGGGTATCCGGGTAACAGGTAACTCTTGTCATCAACTGTAAAAATATCAGTTCCTATTTTCTCCCACGGTCTAGAACTTCATGGCAGATTAGTGGTTCTTTGGGTTGATTGCTCTGATAAGCCATGCAGGTGTCACACTTCTGGATGAAGTCAGTGATTTCTGCATTCATGCCGAGCCAGTACAGTGTTTCTCGCGCTCTTCTTAAGCACCCTTGCACGCCGATATGCGCCTTGATCCTTGGTCTTAATGTCTGAGGTATGACACATCGCAGTCCCTTGAATATGATGCCATCATGTACCGAAAGCTCGTCACGGAGTTGGAAGTAGGGATGGATGGCTGCTGGGAGTTCCTGCTTTGTATCAGGGAACCCATCCACAATCGCCTTCTTGAGCGTTTGAAGGGTTTGATCACAGGCTGTCTCCTTCTGCAATTCTTTGAGTTGGTGTTCTGGCACTCGAAGAAAGTGTGTGGCATGGATGTGTTCCACTTCTACTTCGGTTGCTGACTGCTCGTACTTTGTGAGGTAAGCTCTAGAAAGAGTGTCCGCTAGCAGCATATCTTTGCCGGGCTTGTAGCGGATCTCGTAGTCATACTGCTGCAGACGGAGTAGCAAGCGCTGTAATCTCTTAGGTGCTGATACTAAAGGTTTCTTCGAGATTGAGACCAACGGTTTGTGGTCAGTCCATAAAATGACTTTGCGGCCGTAGACATAGTTGTGGTTATGTTCCATACCAAAAACGTGTGCCAACAATTCTTTCTCGATCTGCGAGTATCTTCTTTCAGCCGGAGTGAGCGCTCTACTAGCAAATGTGACTGGTTGACCGTACTGCATCATCACGAATCCAAGTCCACCCTGGGATGCATCTCCTTGGCATTCGGTTGGGTCGCTCTCACTGAAATACTTCAGCACTGGTGCTTTGACAACAGCTTCTTTAATTCTCTCAAAGGCGTCTTCCTCTTCATGGCCCCAAATCCACTCGGCATCTTTATGTGTCAAGCGACGTAGTGGTTCACACATTTCCGAAAGGTCTTGCAGGAACTTTGACAGGTACTTTACTAGCCCAGTGAATCTCTGCACGGCTGGCACATCATCTGGGCGCTCCATTTTGACAATTGCTTCAATTTTTCGGGGATCAGGTTTCAGTCCGTCCTTTGTCATGACATGGCCAATAAACGACACTTCGCTGCATTTGAATTGAAACTTGTCCTTATTCAGCTTGATACCCTTTGTCCTGCACCTGTCCAAGAGGTTGTTCAAGTTCAGGTCGTGATCCTTGGTCGTGTCTCCGGAGATTTTGAATCCGGAATCTAAAGTGGGAACTTTGAATCCGAAAACTTTTCAATCCGGAAAGTTTTGTCGTGTGAACGATTTTGATCTCGAATCCGGATATTTTTCCGCCTGCTATCTTTTGAGTTTGCGGTAAAACCAATATGGAGGATCTGGTGCTAACATTGCATGCTTACGGTCTCCGGTTGCCTAATCTTGTTTCAGGTTCAGGCGATAAATTTTATTATGTGTACCGCAATATTTCTGAGGAAACGCAAATTACTATTAAATATTCATAATCCTTTTGGGAAGAATATGCACGGACAACTCCTAGTAGAAGTTCAACTTCGTCATCTGTCCAGCTCAAATTTGCCTCAGTGGCATCTACTCTGGATCTACTCTAGCCTTCTTTTTTGGCGGCATTTTCACTTTGTCGAACGACGAAACAACACTGAGCTTGGTAACCATTCTATCACGAATGTTCCCGGAGTTGTCGTTGTGTGTAAACGGTCAGGAATCCAAATAACCTTTCAGCGTAAACGCTTACGAATCCGGAAACATTAACGAATCCGGAACAATTTCCTCTAGTGTAAACCTAGTCTGAATGTATGAATTTGATGTTGTGCATTCAAATTCCATGCTGCCATGTTAACTTCTTTCAGTAAGCAGACCAGAAACGATATTGAATAAATTTCAAAACTTTACTGGTTGATATACCTGCAATAATTAATCAGTGTATAAATATGTCATGTCTTATTTCATGTGCACACCTTTTCCAGAGCACCCGAAGTGCCAAGTTTCCTTCTTATGGTAATTAGTTCTGGTTTTCACAAAAGACGAAACCTAATTTTCATAGGAAAGACTTCCCTCTTGTACGTGCTTTGGAAAAGGGGCTCAAACAATTGAACTCCGAATGGCTAAATACTAGATACAAAGGTCAAAATGAATAGTGTGTTCAATTCAATTCCCACGAAAAACAAAGCATGATAAATCTACATGTAGCATAAAGGAATTTGGCTCTAATATTGTACAAAACGCAAGCCACATTTTGCTTTTTGCCTTGTATATCAACATGGCCGTTTAATCACGTGATTGCAAGCCAAGAATACTACTGGAATCAACCATTCCATCTGCGATTGGTTTAGTTTAATACAGGAAAATAATCTCCAACAAAATTAATTATTTCAAACTACAATCCTGGACAAAAGTGTTGGGAAGGTAGCGTCACTTTTGAGATAGCCCCCCTCCCCCCCTTATCAATGTTGGATTTTGCACCAAACAAAATGGTGACTTTTCTTCCAATATTGAATAAAGGGGGAGGGGGGCCACAAGAGCATGCTCTTTCCCAAATAGTTCAACCTATAGTTAGAATAATCGAATTATGTGTGAAGTGAAGTGATGCACGCAACCTTCCCAACAACTTTTGACCAGGATTGTGGTTTAGCCACTGCTCAACAAAACTCCATTACACATCATTCTCATTCAAGTAAATCCAAGAATCCAAAGACTTTTCATTGTGGAAAACAACATTAATAAGGTTCTGCAGAGGAGACAAGTATTAATCTTTAACTCAGAGAAACTCAGTTCTCAGTTCTGAGAGTAAAACGGCAACCTTTTTCTTCCTTGGTAAATTGAGAATAGACAAGAGCTGGAATGTATGCTTAACTTCACCCAGCGCATGACCATTGCAACCTGGTTTGATTCAACTTAAAAAATTTTGTTCAACCAAAACGATTTGCTAAAATTGTATAGAACACTAAAATTACGAAAACCTAATCCAACCTCTATGACATTACTTCATCTTAGTCAGCAAGTATAGCGATAAAAAATAACCTCAATATATTATCAACAGTCAATTAAGAAAAGTCTAACTAGTAATAGTTATTATTTACAACAAATTTACGTCTCCCCTGGAATACTCAAGTTACCCCTCATTTCTCAAAAAAGTTGCACCATAGAAAGTTACATTTTACGTTGTCTTACACAATATTATTGTTGCTTTCTAGTTTACAACAAAATTGCGTGCTTTTCAAACAAGAATAATGTAAATACAATTATTATGATAGAAGCACTGGCTTTCTTAAAAGCCGAGGGTTCATTTTCAGCTTCTTTTTCAAACATCTTAATGCAATATGGTTGAAAGTTGTTTTAAATCTAGGCTCCATTGTAACTTTGCATCTCTACAAATGTAGTTATATTTTTCAACTGTCTTGTTGATCTCTTTATTGATCTGGCCCTGGGAGAACACCGATGATTTCGTACATGTCAGCACCATGGGGCGAACATCTTGCTCGGTTCAGCAAAAGTTTTTTCCTGTTCACTGCTCACACGGTTTGGCATGTATTCTATAGAACTTCGTGCCAACAGGAACGTGAAACCTGTTGTGTGGCTGCAAAAAAAGGAGTCGAAATTAAATTCTTGAGGGGTTCTATTCACTGCCACAAACTCTCTTTTCCACGAATATTTTGGTTCCAAAGAATAGAGCACTCACCCACGGAGCCTTTCCGCTCTCCCCCTATTGGGAAATTACATGCATTTTTTAGTTGACAATATTGGAGAGCAACTTTCCACTGGGGTATCAAATAAGCTGATCTTTATAAAGAGTTACTGTGACCAAAAAGTCAATTTTTCCTCTTCTTTGGATTCAGGTTTCAAGAATTGATTTAAAAGACACCTGTTTATTTTAACTGGAATATTCCTACTTAATGGTCCGCCGTTACTATCTTTCAAATCATCAGAGAGCTGATCGAGGAGAAAATGACGTCAAAGACTCCGTTTTTGGACTTTGGGCTTTTGTTTTTCCGGGTCGCGCTCTGGCCGTGCATGCGTAAGATTGCTCTATCTCGTAGAAGGCAGTTCAAGTCGGATTCGAACTCGGTATCTCTTCTTGCAGACAGAAGATATACATGACAGATTGACGGGGAAATATGTATTAAAGAACTGTGTGCGTGACCGGAAACAAGTTTCTCTGTTTTCGTTGCACGCAATGCAATATCCGGTTATCCTATGACTCTGTAACAGATATCGTAATCAGTACTGTTGAGAAAAAGCATTAAATATTTTAAAATATTGTTTTCTGCAATTGTTTTCTGGTTTTGATTGGAATCAATGCCATTAATAACAGTTTTAAATGTAAACAAATATACACGATCGCACTTAACCCTATCATTTACCAAGATATTGTAACATCAAAAGAAACCCACTGAAATACTGCGAACTTAAAGAAAGCAGGCTAAAAATCCTTCGAACAAAGTGTAGGCTACCCGTAGCCTCTTGTTAAACAATGTAATGCGTCTGTACGAGGCTGAATTAATACACAGCAAGGGAGTTTCGGGCTTTCAGACTTTTAAACTCGTGTTTTGCATATAATAAGTTGCATTCACACGCTGAAATTTTAAGCTAGTGAGTAAATGACGTCATGTTTCCTTAGATCCAATTCTCTGAGGTCCAATCGGTCAGTTTTGAACGTGCGTAATGGCGGACAGTGAAATCCAAAACTTACACTCAAAATAAACAGCCTTTGGATAAAAATCAAAGCTCAAAACGTTTGCCAGTCAGGTGTTAAAGCAAACACACTTTCAAAATCTAAAGACAAAAAGGGAGTGATTTTTTGATCATAGTAGCACTTTAAGCTGATGCTTAAAGTGCTAGCCCATCACCATCTTTGCTTCATACAAAAATTTATGTGTTTTATTCACCCACCTTCACAGCACCAGTTTCTTAGACCCCAAACCCGCCTTTCATTATAAAACAGTCTACTTGTGTTCCAAGGGAACGTTTATACTTTAAACAAATTCTAACAAAAATATAGTTTATAGTTACTGGAGGATTCATGTCAGACATCAATGAATCCTGGGGCCCGTTTGTTGAGACTCCTGAAAAGCATTTGTGCATTGTTTTAAAAAGCTGGTTTTTTTTACTACATTTACAAGATAGCTAAAGCAAAATGATTGCGAAAATCAATACCTCCAAAGCTCTCTCTTCTGGAGATACAGAGGGAAATGTGACACCAGAAAGTTTGGGACTTCGACTCCCAGGAGTGACCGGTAAGTAAATCCTCCCCACGATTTCAATGAAATGTCAGTTATACAGGTATTGAGAATGAAGAACATTATCAGCTTTATATTAGGGGTGTGATCTTGATATAACATTACATTCTCATGACTATCCAACAATGAAATCAATGGTACTAGTTAGGAGAATAAAAGTTCTGATCATGGGAATGAACGGGTTGAGACTATTTGTGCGTGAGAAGGAGGAAGCTTACCTTTTTTGCTTGAACGTATTCCTTGTCTGTCATCTGCGCCAGCATCCACTGTCTGCAAGACAAGACAATTTATCAAATGAAAACAATGAGGACAGACCTCAAGCAATAGTGTTGGCGAGAGCACTCACTCTCTGACCATGCCGCCAGATGTGTCCACAAATGAAAGTAATTAAACGCAAGCAGATTTCAAAAAGCATCATGAAGTGTGCGGTGCCGATGTAACTGGGACCTCAAGATCGGAGGACGAGTACGAATACGAGTCAATCTCGTTCCTACAGCCTCCGTTACCCTTGTCCAGCGGAACGGGCGCGGGAGGCTCTGGAATAATCTAAAACCGGAACCAGAAAACTCTGGTTCCGGTTGAATAACTGCGCATGCATGAGCGGAGACGGTTAGAAATCAACAAAAACACTGGAGGTCACCTTGCCATGAAAGTGCTTACTTTTCACTCGCCAGACAGTACACATGGGTATAAATACATCTCCTGATACACTCGAGACATTTAAACCGCGGAAAATAAGAAACTAACGAGATACATTTTATCAATCAAAACAGATTTCAGTGTCTGGTGTTACGCAAGTGACAATTGCTGTTCTTACAAAAACAAAAACGTTACGGAACTGGCAAGTTTTAAAACGATTTATTTCTAGATCATCTTCAACTTCTTATAGATAACAATCCATTTTTGAGTTTAGAATTTGAAAAATGAAAATGGCAGGAAATAAAACCGTTTTTCAGCAGCCAATCAAATATGGCCTTTTTTTGTATTCGACCAGTCTTTTTTTCCTGACCGCTGACCAAGGGAACGATGACTCTGGGAACGAGATTGACTACGAGTACGAGTTTTCCGTTCTGAGCATGCGCACTTCGAAAAATGTCGGCCTCCAAGCCTTGTGCGCATGCTCACTATGGGAAACTCATACTTGAAGTTGTCCTCGTCCTCCAATCAAAAAGTGGACTTTCTCGGGACTTCGCCCCTCGCTTTCGCTCGCGCGCACTCGCTCGCTTTCGCAGTCGACTTGTAGCAAGTCCAATAAAAAAGGTCCCTATTGAAAAGAACGAATACGATATTAACTGGCTTGAACCAAGCTTACAAACATCATCAATTCAGTAATAATATTGATGTGCATCATATGAATGGACAGAGGATACCGGTACTGGTTTGAAATAATCAGCAAAGCAAGAGAGACTTAAAGGGGCAGTGTCACGCTCGTTTAGTCAAAGTTCAAAACACTCAAAGATGTCTTTACATCAAAGAAGACCAAAATATAATGCTGTAGTTTTGTTGCCAATGGCCACTGAAGTGCACTGAAGTTATTCTTCGTTGTTTGCAACCAAGGATGGAGGGGACGGGAATGGATTGAAACTTGAAAATATTGGCCAGTTTCTTCAAGTTTAGAGACGTTGTCCTCTGAAAGTCACCAAAAGTTAAAGATGAATAGCTCTTTGTGCCATATTACATTTCTTTTTTTTTTTTTTAAGTTAATATCAAGTTAACACAAAACAAGGTTAACCCGCAAATCTAGGCGGGTAGCGAGTGAGACTCTTTACAGAGTAAACATCTCAGTGAGTTGTCGGGAATGTTAAACGTGTGTGATACACGCTCGTACGTACTTGCTACCAGCCAATCAAAACGCGCGTCTGACAGCACATAACCAATCAAAATTCGTGTGATGTCAACAGCCGTGTTTACAGACTCTCAACGAAACACAGCTACTGACCAATGAGAGTGCGCGTACTATCCTAATTATTTTATAATATTTGATAGTTCTGAGCAAAATTCATCAATATGATTCTTCCAAGTTAGGTAACATGAATCAAAGGTAACACCAAAATATTTGACGATGACAATGTCATTGATATTTACATCATCAATTTTTAAATTTAATGACTTGTGTGGTTTTAATTTCTTAGAATGAAAAGTACGGAATGCTAGTCTATTGGATTTCATCCACTCAGCAACTGCACTGAGCTCTTGATTTATTTTCAGTTCAAGATAAGTGAGATTTTAAAAGGGCAAATCCTAATCTTTTAGAGTTAAAGCCAAGAATGCAAAAGCAGGCAAAGTTCTTCTTCATTCTTTGACACGTGTCTACAATCAGGGGGAGCAATAGGCAAATCCCCCCTCTAAGAACTTAATACCATGCAAGATTGTCACGCCAGATTGCTTAAGGGGCACCACAATCTGATCAAATAATAATACGTCCAAGATTAGGTGATACTTGCCTTTTTTTTGGCCCACCTGCAAATAACAAAAAGATAAGAGTGATAAATTAAAATCAAATTAGAACCAAAGCAAATCAGTTACGATAGAAATGATTTAAAACAGAATGTTTAGCTGTACGTCTAGGATTGAAAGCTGTGAAGCACAAAACTGCTAGGCAAGATATTCTCATATACAAGTGGATGCCACTGGGCATTTAATTCTTATAACCCAGGGGCCAGATTCAAGAAGCCCTCGTAAGATAAGATGTATCCTGAGTACTGTTTTCTAACAGTAGGCTATGATATCAAATTTATGGATTATGGTGAGAAAACAGTACTTAGGATACATCTGGGGGGCTTCGTGAATCTGAACCCTGGTTAGCAATGATAACAATAATTATTAAAAGGTGGTCTTTGATACTTACTCATTGCAAGGTCCAGCTGATCCAATGAATCAGGATGTAGAAAGAAAAGTGTCTGTCCAGTGGTCACCACAAGATAATTTTCGTACGTATTATCAAATTTGAGGAGAATCACATCACCAATCTGGAAGCTGGTGAAAAGGCAAATTTAATGACCAGTACAATTATTAAACAAAAATATTTGGTCAACTGTGTTCAAATAAAAAAAAATCCACACAATTGAGAACTGTACAGTAAGTTACAATCAATTATTTTTCCATGATATAATTTTCCGATTCAGGTCATAAAATTCACTAGAAAAAAAAAACTATTTTTTTAAATAACTGTACAGTAACTTGTGGTACTGACTGAGGAAATAAGGTTACAAATTCAGGGGTTTCATTAAGTGTCGGGCACGAGGCAAACTGACCCGCTGTGTACACGACTTTGCCTGGCTGCTTTCACCATCTCAACGGACTGTTTTTTGTAATACAAAGATTGATTGAAAAAAAAGTTTTGTCATTTTCTTGATCTGTCTTCTGTTGTCAAAATGTCACAATTTCATTCGCTGCGTTCAATTTCAAAGCCATATTCAACTCAGAACGAATGGCCCCATAACGCTTTGCGAAAAATCCCAATGTTGCGTCTTTTGCTATGGCAGCCCAGAAAAGACCGCGATCGATCGCCGATTATTTTTCTTTGCCAGCCTAATTGCCTCCAGATGAGAAAAGGCTAGGATTTGAGTGCACTTTTGTGTCACGTTAATGAATTAATTTTCTTGTGGATATTGGTATCAAATCATTAAATTGTCTAAAAAAGGTGCGCTTTTTCTGTGGTTGAAGAACATTGCTTTGGTCACCAGAATGCAGGAAAACACGTCTCTGCAACTTAAGAATTTCAAGATTTTCTGGGAGAGCATGCCCCCAGATCCCCCTAGGAGGGAAGGCCCACAGTACTTTGCCCAGGTGTTAAACCCATACGCCCCCCCCCCCCCCCCCCCATCCTGCTTCAAACCTTAATGACACCCGTGGTTAGAATGGTATCTAAGTATCTATCTTGATCTTTTGATCCAGAAACAAAACCATATAGATCTTCTCAACGGTCTAGCAAATCATGATAGCATGTATAGTAATATGAGATAATGAGAAAACATCTTACTCTTTGAGTGAGATTTTATCCAAGGCTTTATCTGACTTGGTTGTTGCAGTGGCTGCTCCAGCAAGTTGTTGCATCTGAGTCTGAAATACACAAACCCAAAGCTCCATCAACCAATAATAGTCATTAATGGCAATGAATCGGATCCAACCTTTCCAGCCACGCATCGCTCAACATGTTGGTTGACACATCACTCACACGTAAACCAACAAGTTCCTAAAAAACTACAAATTAAAGTTTGTGAATAAGGCTTACACTAGTTTACGAAATGAAACGAACCAAACTACAGAAAGAATGCTAAATATTCATTAAAGCGGTTAACCTTAGGCGTAAATAGGCCTAAACAGAAGTTTTTAGGCCAAATGTTAGCAATTGTAAACGGTAAGGGTTGTACCTGCCCGCAAAATTTCGATCCGTTTTTGCAACAGTAACAAAACAACCATAACCGTTTACCAAGGCTAACATAATTAGGCCTAAAAACTTTTGTTTAGGCCTAATTAGGCCTAAGGTTAGCTCTAATGAATGTTTAGGATTCTTTCTGTATTTCGGTTCGCTTTGTTTTGTTTCACAAATTAGTGCAAGCCTGCAAATAAGTGTTGCACTTACTAATTGCTGTTGAAGTATTCTTATTTGTTGTTCTTTTTCATTCAAAGTCTGGTGATAGGATGGAAGCAAAATTACTTCATTCAATTTGATAACAATATTTCTTTCAGCTATACACTGAAAATTCTCTGCAGCTTTTCGAGACCTCTCTTCTAAATGTTGGCAAAGACAATTTACATGCATGCTGGTGCATGTCTTGACAAAAAAGGAGCACGCATGGCGCAGTGGTGAGAGAACTTGTCTTCCTCCAATGTGGCCTGAGTTCAATGGACCTTACCCGTGCGGCAGCCATATTGGCCACAGAAAATAGATTTCGTTCCCCGAGCCTCGAGTTGAAATGTTTCGGTGGGGCAAAACAATAGTTTCCAATCCCTCGGGACTTAACACGGTCGTCGTGTGATTATTGCCCATTCCCAGACTCGGCGTCAAGTGTGGGTTGAGTTTGTTGGTTCTCTACTCTGCTCTGAGAGGTTTTTCTCCGGGTACTCCGGTTTTCCCCTCTCCTCAAAAACCAACCTATGGTTTGATATGAGTTCATTTGATTTCTTTACCGTACACTGAGTGTCCTCAATTACGCCCCAGTGCTAAATACAGTTGACACTTCATTTTTAAATTCTACTCCATTCAGTTCTTCTTACTTGTTTCAACTCTGCACTTTGCAAGACAGATCTGCCCGTCTCATCTCCTGAAGAAAACGTCAATAAGAAATCTAACAAGTTACAATAACGTTAAACCCTTTCTTGGGAGGGGAGGGCCCGGGATTTATTTATTATTTTTTTTAATCAATCAAAGGATGAAGGAATTTTGATATGGTGACTACTTGTTGTTACGTGCAAAACAAGAGATGGCTTGCAAGCAATCTCTAGAGACAGAAATAACAATGCTGCAATGTACAATTGCTGGTGGACGAATGACAGAACTTTTGTTTTCCTCCACCAACATGGCAGCGATGACGTAACACGAAAACCAGCTATAATTACAGGTACAAATTAAAGGTTACTCACCAGATTGTTCAGATAAGATCGCTTTGAATTTCCTGTTTTCCTGCAAAGAAGGACAAATTACATTTTGAAAGTCGTGATTTCCAGTTCAGTAAATTAGTAATAACAAACAAAAAAAGGTTGTTTCACAGCACTCTCTGCTAAGAAGTCTCCTCGGCAAATCAGCAGGGTTGGTTTTGTTCTGCCCATTAACCATTTCATGTAACTTGCAACACAATTTCATGATTAGTTGAGCAGTTTGGGTCTTTTAAACCTCATTTGATTGCTAATTACTTTATTTGAAGAACAAAGTATATCATTTAGCTCTCACTTTGGACTTTTTTTTTCGGGTCGCGATTTTCCTGTACATGCGTAAGATTTCTTTGCCAATGGTAATTTAAGTGTTCAATTATCTACTTCATTTATTTTCTCATTTATCGACACTAAGTCATTGCACTTGGGATCTCCTCATTCAGAGGTACTTGTGATGACCACAAGAGCATGAAAGTTTATGTGACAAACTTGGGGGAAATATATATTAAAGAATTGTGTGCGTGACCGGAGGGGACACCTCGCGTGATGCTTATTGAAATCCACGTTCAATCAATTACTTGTATTTCTAGATATATTTGGTAGCTAGGAAAGTATGCTCTTACAAGGCAATTTTCCTTCAAAGAGAAACTGCCTTTTGATGCTCTTTCAAACGTGTCCCGAACTGCCGTTTGGTCTGTCCAAAGTACTGATGATCACAGTCATCCCCCCCCCCCCGGGGGGGAAGAGAATCCCATATAAAAAGGACGGGGGTGCTCCTCGTACCTTTTAGGGGTTAAAAAAGCGGTTTTGGTACCTCTTAGGGTGTTCGGCCTCAAAAGATCCAAAGGGGGAGCTTTAGCGGTACCTTTCAGGGTATTGAGCCGAAAAATTATGACAGGAGACATTTGACAATGAACTATTAAATTTTAAATTTTGTCTGATTAAAACCCATAATTTGGCCCCTGTTAGAAGTGAAAAAAAATTCATGCCACGCCCAGAAGACAGCATCTTGGTACCTCTTAGGGATTCTTTTTAAAACTTCTGACGAGCACCTCCATCCCCCGGGAGTCATTCCACAGGATTCAGCAAACCGCATCAGTTTGCTGTTTCCTCAGTACCGTAAGTTAGGTTTGGCAAAAAGGCCGTTTAACATCTAGGAAAGTTTTTGGGTAGCTTTCATGCTGTGGCCGCCAATTTAAACTCTTTTGATAGGTTCTGTAACTTCTTAAATGTACAGGATGACAGCAAAACCAGCAGCAGAGTTCTCATGCATCGAAGTTACAAGGAGAAGTGACCGGCTTTGTACAGTTCTGCAATAAAGATTTTGGGTAGCCACTAACCTTACCATGAATACCATGAATATCTCTCTCAGTTTCGAACTGCAGAACGTCTTAACCCAACTGATTTCCTGAGGTTGTACATTGACCAAATGCCATCAGTCAATACAGAGTCTTTGTTCTCCCGTTCACTGAGTGAACTCTCTGCTTCGATTGAACACTAGTCATTTTCCATCAGAAATTTCATTCGTTTTTTCATATCATCTTAAGATGCCAAAATGCAGAAGATAAAAATTGAAAAAGAATGTCTGTGCAGCAGAAATGATATATGGTTTTGCTTACTAGTGAGAATTATTTCGTGCATCTGAGTATGACAAAATGAAAACGAGGATAAAATTAACAGCTGCTGGTTCTTACGTTCTCAAGGACCTGAATCTTCTGTTGAAAGTCCTCCTCAAGTACTGCATCAGTTCCACGCCTAAAATAACAATTATAATTATGTGTATTGTTATTCTGGTTCAAATTCCAAACTCCTTGATTAGGGTGAATTGCATCACTACAATCTGCACTTGGGCATGAAAACATAGTTTAAACACAAAGATGTACCCCTAAAACTGTTGTGCCTTAAAGTGCACCTAACCCCAAAATATTTTTTTTGCGAAAATGAATCTTTGCACCTATTCGAAACGCATTGCGGCCATTTTTTCATTTTTCTAACAAATCCTGGCATTTTATAGGCTTCGAAAGTTGTGAAAATCCAAGCATCTTTTGTTCACGACCGAGTCAGAAGGGGAGTGGGTCTATTCCTGATTTGACGTCACAATCTACTTTGCATGCATTTTTACAAAGAGTTAATGCAATGTAAATCAGTTTGTGACGTCAAATCAGGAATAGACCCACTCCCCTTCTGACTTGGTCGTGAACAAAAGATGCTTGGATTTTCGCAACTTTCGAAGCCTATAAAATGCCAGGATTTGTTAGAAAAATGAAAAAATGGTCGCAATGCGTTTCGAGCAGTTGCAAAGATTCATTTTAGCGAAAAAAATATTTTGGGGTTAGGTGCACTTTAAGGCACATGCCGATCACAATTTTGTCAATTAACTACATCTTCTAAAGAGCTCAGAGAAAATTCTAAAGATTAAAAAAATTCCATCACAATATTTAGGGTTTTCAATAGGAGCCGGCGGCCGGAGAAATTCCTCGGCTATTGCGTGTGAACTCGCCACCTACTTGTCCTTGGAAATTACCGCAAATTTTACGAATACCATGAGAAACATTCGCACAGAAGATGAGCCTTGGATCAGGAAAAATTTGCTCATGAAAAACAAATTAAAAGATACGGATGAATTCTGAGTAATTTCGGCGGCCATTTCGGTTTCCCACAGTGATCGAGGTTTGAGCACACACAGCAGCGGTCCAACAGTCCAGTACGTACTTGGTGCAAGCTGCTTGATTTGCTAACGACATAGACCCATATCACTCAATGTCCAAACAAAAGATTTTGTCCGTCGAACCTGTCTTTCAATGTGAGGCTGGACGGGCAAAGACAATGCAAAGACAAAGCCTTTATTCCCCAAGGACTCCAAAATGGCCGCCGAGTGATAAAGGTGAATTTGAAGCGCGACAAGACCACATATTTGCAAAAAGGTCTTCTCGGTCCCTACAGATGAAATACATTCCACGCGGCTGTACAGAATGCCAGGGGCCTTAAAGGGGTCTATGTCACGCTATTTTAGTGTCTTTTCAAACCCTGATTATTACTCTTGACGCATGATAATGTTTGAATTGCTTTCAAGATGTTGAATCTTTTTTCATCACCTTACAAAAATCATTCAAGAGATTGGATGCTATATTGTGCTGACCTTTGACTGCTGTTGGATGGTAAGCCATGCTTGAAAATAACTACCGAAGCATCCTCCCCAGGGGAAATTTTGAAAGTTGGGCCTCTTAGAATGCATTTCTTGTATTCTGGTGCACGAAATTAGGTATTTGAATACAATGCTAATATTATTAAATTTTGGCTTTTTTATTCAGAGAGTACATTACTACTCTAAATTTGTGAAATCCAGTTGATGGCAAGATGTATTTTGGGTTTTCAATAAAAATGTTTGTAGGCGGCAAAACGTGACAAGTAGGCGGAGAATGGACAACACACACCAAACGTGCACTTTCCAAGG
>NC_090878.1:34322587-34362587 GCF_036669935.1 Montipora foliosa
AAACTGTGAAGTGCCAAGATTTTCAAATTCTCCTAATTGCAAGAAACTCTTTTTTCCTGTCTCATCTCTCATGCTGATATTGATTGAGCTGTTCTCAAGAAATGTTGCCAATTCTGGGATCTGATCCTGTAGCTGTTGAAGATCTCTGTCTGTTATAATGGGTAGCTGTTCGTCAAAGACTCTTGGTGGCCCCTCTGCAAATTTGGATGGTCTGTCACCGAAACCTCTGAAAAGATTTTGCAAAAAGTGTTGACCTAACGAGAGAATAGGGACAAAAACATTAGTTGTTGCTGACAACAGGATGTGGAAAACAACATTTCAAGTGCTTTTAATATTGCAAGTCTTCATCAGGCAGCCGTGCAGACACGGGTTGGGTCACATTAAAATCGTCAACTGGGCAGAGCTGGTGGCACAGTTGGTTGGTCATTGTTCTATTGTACCATGAGGGAAGTCCCTCTAACAACAGCAGAACCACCAATCAAGGTCTTAAAATAACCAACGAGAAAGAACCACCTTACAGGGGTAGTATCATGGGAATTATCCCTTTTATTTTGACCATAAATTTACTAAATCGATTTTCAGTGACTTTTTCATTCTTAAATTGCTTCTGGATCACCGCAGTGAAATAAACATCTATCAAGGTTTAAGAGAAAAATGAGCCACACTCAGTTATTATGGAACTTACCTACTGAATGTAAAGGCAGTATTTGAAAATGTCGGCCCGACGTTTTCAAACTGGCATTCATTTTAATCTTGGCTATGTGTAACTAAGAACACCTAAGAATGGTTTCTGTGAGCTGAAATAGCCTTCGGCCATTAATGTTTGTTTGCCATCGATAAACACGTCTCCTTTGCTTTCCAGATTTTTACTACAATCCATGACACTGCCCCTTTAAAGTTTGTGATTTTATATTTCAAATGATCAGATTTTCTTGAAAGTCTTCTGGGATGACAACTACATGTCTTAACTATAGGCCCCATCTCACCACCCGTCAGCCTGTGGGATGTTAAAGGTCACACACACTCTTTGCAAAAAGTAGGGCATGGAATTCCCAATGTTGTGCTCTGTCCTATTCCCTCCATCAAAGTTGTTGGCCTGACAGTGATGTCTAAAAAGACAATATTACTTGTTGTACGAAACCACCTTGACAGAGTCAGCCAAAACTAAAGAAGACTTTGCCAGAAGCTGAAACACATGACGTACGATTTCGTTCCTGGTTGTTTAGCCCATTGTCTCCTTGGAGTAAGACTTAAGTTAATAGATTCCACTGTGACTAACGTGAGAGAATTTTACTTGTCAATGGGGGAGGGGGGGGGGCTGCTTTAGGAGTCAATGGGTTAGACAAGAAGTTGTTATTTTGCCAGTGTGCCACTGGTTGGACATGTACACCAAGTCTACCACAGGATGATCTCATTATTAATTTTACTGAACCGAAGTAAAGAATTAAATATTAAAATAATTTATTCCTCCATGAAAATGCACAGGATATAGGATGGTAAGAAGATCATTATTATTATTATTATATCTACTAATTATGAATAATAATTATTCCCTACACAGAGTTGCCTATAACGAAATGTTATCATATGAGTTCTGAATGTTCCACACAGGAAAATTTCACTTCCTGCAGGCCTCCTATTTGAACCCATAAACAATATTCCATGGGCCATTCAGAACCCAAGAAACAATATTAATTTTCTTAATCACTGGGTTAGGAAATTTACTGCAATGACATATTACCAAACTGTAGCTCAAACTCCTCTCTTCGTACAGTTTCCTCTGATCTTGCTTGGTTTGATGTCTCACATAACTTACTTGTCCACTAAGATAAAAAAAAACAATAATTACATAATTATTGTATCATAAAACTATTAATTTCAATTTCAAGACTTCTCATGAAACTGTAAACAAGTAAATAACATCAATCTTACAAATAAGAATCTGATATCATGGCGACCCATTCAATTGCAAAAACTGAATTCATCAATGGAGTTCCTTACTTTGTTGCAAAATGCTTTCAACTGGCTTCTTCCTTCAATCAAATTACCCGGTACTAGTTTTTTAAAAATTTACCTACACTCCTGAAGAGTGATTTTGCTTTCTTTTCACAAAGGGAGAGTACCACAGAATTGCGCATTATTCTAGCCATAGCGAATGTCACTGTTTATAAGCCAATCAGAAGACACGTTACAATTCGTGCGGGGAAATTTTACACGTGTGAAAATTTCGCTCAGCCCTTAGTACCTCATTAGTTATTGTTTAATATATCAATAAATTTCTCCACATAGCAGTGTAAATTTCCCGCATGAATTATAACGTCCTTCCCGATTGGCTGATAAATTATGAAAATGCGCAATACCGTTATACTCGCCCTGCTGAATAATGTTCTTAAACCCATTGCCTCCTATAAAGGGGGCTACTTGTTAGGAGGCAATGGGTCCTGGCTAGGGCAGTAGGAGGGCAACTTCTTAGGATTTTACTCTGTCTAATGCCACACAGTTATTTGTTATTTGTCAATGGAGAACCCCTTAAGGCAAAAAGGGTTAACGACAACTACGTCTACTCATTAAAAACTGTGTACCCTTTATCCCTTTGCCTGCTAAGGGTGACACTGTCTTATTGTTTATTTTCTTTATAACAACTTTATTAAATAATGCATTAAAATAACCTTAATTGAAAGGGTTATAGTAGGGAGGAACTAATCCCCATTTATTACCAGTATATAGATATTGATGAAATACCAGGATTTCTCCTTTTACTAAAAAATCATATCTTCACCGCGCGCAGCGAACATATCATTTTTATCTTTCACATGTGAGGATATAGGTGTTGTCATGGTAACCAACACGATTAGCCAATAAAACGCGAGCTTCGTCTTCATTGTAAGATACCTTTGTGCTTTAATATAATTATTCTCGACTACATTAACATTTTTATTGCAAAATTTGACATTATCATGATTTGTTTTTCATAACTTTCATATCTTGTTTCATGTTACACAACATGCATGTTTTAGCGGTTGGTGACCACTTTTTCATCATTTGGAAAATAAATAAAACAAGTTGTTTTAAATCTAGACATTTCATCGATATCTATATAATAAACAGAACATTACATGGCCACTTGGGGATACGAATTTTATCTTCTCGTGCTAAAAGTATCTCTCTCTCGTTTGCTTCGCTCACTCATGAGAGATACTTGCAGCACTTGAAGATAAAATTCGTATCCCCGCGCAGCCATGTAATATCCTCTATATATGTAAGGTTTTACTTTTAATTGATTCTTAACCCACTGACACCTCAAACGCCCTAGGACACTCCCAGTTGACGTGTCTGGCATTAGGCACACTCCCATGGATCAATGGGTTAACACTATACGATATGACTTGTCAACGGGAAACCCTCTTGTGGGCAAAAGGGATACTATACTCTCTCGTATTAACCAACTGGCTCATTGAAGGTCACTTGAGATGCATGTATGAAATACCAACCTTCTGAAATTGGGATGAAAACAGTCTTCTTCTGACCACCTCAGCCACTGCTAATATATACATGCGAGGTGCATCATTCACTTGTTCAATGATTTCCAACCTAAACAAACCACATAATTAATTATTACCTTTTTACTCAAAAGACACCAATCTCAAGTCTCATATTCCAAGTACCTTTGACCAGCAGCCTGTTTAAGGAAGAGACTGCACAGTGGTGCGAGCACTCGCCTTCCACCAATGCAGCCCATGCAGGTTCAATTCCCAGACATGGCATCACACAATTACATATCAGGTATGTAACTGAAATCAGTACACAACTTTTTATTTCCTGGAGGAGGTTGAATTGTTCCTGTTTCTAAGGAGCACAATGCAAAAACGTGGATCTTTTGCTGAAAACTTTACAGTGTTCCTATGATTTTAAAAAAAATCATATCCGTTTCTTCTTCAGATTTTGAAAGTGTGTTTGCCCAACACCTGACCAGCAAAAATTTGATCTTTGACTTTTATCCAAAGGTCGTTTGCTGCATATTAATTCTGTGGTGTAGACACACGTTGCATTTCTTACACTGGTGAGCCTTTGACATCATTTTCCCCTTGATCCAGCTCTCTCAAGATCTTAAATTTACTAATGGCAGACCATTAAATAGGAACATTTCAGTTAAAATAAGTAAGTGTCGTTTTTAAATCAACTGGCTTAAAAGTTTGGTCGTTTAGTGTTAAGTTAACATAGTTTTGAAATCCAAAGAAAAATTAATAATTAATTTTCTGGTCACAGTGGCACTTTAAGTGAATAGTGAATAAGTCAAGAAGGAATATGTTAGTCCCTGTGAATAAAATAGAGACATTCATTTTCAATGTACATTGACTCAGGGATACTAGGAAAAAATCCGAGTGCTCTATAGCTACCGGGTAAGTGTTAGAGCATCTGCATTTAGTATATGTAACTGTATGGGCTTGAGAGCAATAAAGGATTAATTTCAAAGTTTTCACAAAATTGCCTGAATCGCGAAGCGATGAGGGCAATTTGGAAAACTCTGAAAATTCAAGTGAAATTAATTAATCCTTTTAAATTGCACAAGGGCACATTGCGATTACATGTTTATCACATAAAGGGCAAAATTATTGAAGGAAGCCTGTACAGTGCCACGACAAATGACAATTGACAGGCTACCATTAATTCGCTTAAAATTCAATTCAACAAATCGTTGCTGTCAACAGAAATAGTGCTTAAAATGAATTTTATATGTGGATAAAAAAGTAGTTTAATCTCGAAGAAGATTCTCTTGTAAGTTTGCTTGCTCTGGATAATTAGCAACTGTTAACCAATCAAGATCAAGTAATCATGCCCTCTTGATTACCAAAAGTGCTCTTGTGATTAAGGAGAAATGCCCGCCGTCTCAGCCAATCAGCATTCAGTAATTTCGCCCCGTATGTGATAAGTCTAGTAATCGAAAGGTTGTAGGTTCAACTCCTGCAAAGGAACACTCAGAGTTTTTTTCCAGTATCCCTGAGTCAACATCAAAAAATAAATCTCTTCAAACAGGCAAATGTTACTGTTTGCATACCATCTAATTACCTTCTTTTTATTCTTCTGATATTTTCATGATACATGATGATTGTTCCATCACATTCACATATTTTCTTTTCCACATACATAATCCACCTGTGAAACACACATCAAGGTAAAGTACAAGAGAGAATAACACGGTGCTATTCATTAAAAAACAATTAATAATTTATTTGTTCCTTTCAGGATTGTAACTCATTGAGCTTGCTGAGAAATGAATGACCTTTTCTCACTTGTACATGTCAGGCAAATAATGATGTACTCAAATATAATATACGGTCCATAGAGTTCTAAAGTGAAGACATCTGAAAGGGCTAGTTGCCAAAAACTAGCATTGTGGAGCAAATTGTCTCGGAGATCTAGTCCTGTTTGACTCCATAAAAATCCTCCGAAATTTGACTTGGTTCCTAATGCTAATTCCGTAATTACGTTATTATGGGAGAGATGTGTGGACTTGCAGACATTTTTTACTCTTTTATTACCAATGTTATGTTATTCGGCAGTCCTGAGTGTGTAGACTTGCATGAAAACATAATATTTCCGAATTCTGTCATTTCGTTATTATGGGAGAGAAGTGTGGACTCGCAGATCTTTTTTACATGTTTATTACCTTGTTACGTTATAACGGGATTGTGTAGAATTGCATCATATGTCCGAATTCCATCATTACGTTATAACGGGAGAGATGTGTGGAGTCGCCGATATTTTTTACTCTTTTATTACCTTGTTACGTTATTCGGTGGGAGTGTGTAGACTTGTGTAAAAACATAATTCCAAATTCCGTCATCACGTTATTATGGGAGGGATCACAGGTAACCCAGGCTCACTGTGTGCCACATTGGTAAATATAGAGAACATATGAGGCGAAGTTTAGGTCTGGAAATTTGCTAAAAAATGGAAATAAAAATTGATCAAACTTATTACACTCATCACCAGGCGTCCCGAGTTCAGTGCCATTTTGAATTGGACACTTTGCGAGGACAACGGTTTCTGGCTGCCATTTTAGCAGGTTAACTTACAAGTTCTACGGAGCCTGGTGGCTTCGCGTTGCTACCTGGAGATGCTTCAGTGGATTCATGGTTTAAAGAAATTCATGTTTCACTAGCCTGGCATGTTTATTTAGCGACTGGATTCGATTTTTGCGAAAAAAATCGTGCTTGTTTTGGTCGATCGGAGTCCCGACGCTGGCTTCAGTCTCATACCTTGTCACTATACTATGAAGGAAGGTGAATGGGGACCATTTTCCCCGAAACTTTGTGTACGTGTTAAAGACAACAACAGCTCACCACATGGTAAGTTTGATCGATTTTCATTTCCATTTTCTAGCAAATTTCCACACCTAAACTTCGCCTCATATGTTCTCTATATTTACCAATGTGGCACACACAGTGAGCCTGGGTTACCTATGGAGGGATGCGTAGACTCACAGACATTTTTTACTCATCTGTTACCTTGTTATAAAAATTTGGTTTTATCAACGGAGTTGATAATGTAAATTGGCCACCGTACAGAAATTCTAAAAGCTGAAGTTTCGAGCGTTAGCCCTTCGTCGCTCTGACGAAGGGCTAACACTCAAAATGTCAGCTTTTAGAATTTCTGTACGGTGGCCAATTTACATTATCAACTCCGTTGATAAAACCAAATTTTTGTATACTACTTCCCCACCGACGCAGCACCACAGTTTCTTTAGAAACTACCCCCTTAATTCATTTGTTACCTTGTTTCATTATTACAGGATTGTGAAGACTTGCAAGAAAACATATTTCCGAATTTATCATTACGATATTACAGGGAGGACGTGTGGACTTGCAGACATTTTTTTACTTAAGCGTAAAAATGGAAAAAGTTATGGAAGAAGTGTGAATTTATACCAACAATAAGATTGCTGTTACACTATTATGGGTAATAATGGAAGATGAAAATCCTAAAACCTAAAACAAAAATCCTAAAACAAAATAATCTGTTTATTGCAGGACCTAACACAGAGTTTCCAGATAATCAAGGAAAAATGTATAGGGGTGCTGTTTTATGGAAAAGTCAGATTATTATGACTTGAAACGATATGGCACAGAATGAAGTGAACTATCGAGAGCATCGACTCACGATTGCGAGCATATCAATTCGCACACATTCACACTGCACCTTCCTTCGCTCTCGATCTCTTGCAATCGCTGGTTGACCTTCCTTTCCTTTTGCTACCTCTATGGTTGGGAAAGTTCATTTCCTAAGACTTCCGACCCCAGGCACATCAGCTGGATCGACTATGGTTGGACATCAACGCAAAAAATACAAGAAATTCAAACAGCACAGAGAAAACACAAATGGTTTAGTAATGGTTTGCCAAACAAAATAAGTGGTTTTGAAATCGAACTCTCGAAACACAAAAAGTTAAATGCTCTTTTGTGAAGCGGTTTAGTCAAAATTGAAATGGTTCAGGCGCTGATGTTAAAACGGAATAGACTAATTCAAATTGGTTTATTTGATCAACTGAGAATTGTTCCGTTGACAAATGTGAAATGATCAGATCTGACAACCAAGGGTCTACCTCGTGGCAGAATGGTTTACCCAAAGAAGGCACGATTCAGCTAAATGACAAATGACTTAAATCACCGCCAAATGGTTTAATCAAGTGTCAAATGGTTTAACAGATGGGCAATCGATTAGGTGCAAAGTCAAATGGACAAGACAAGACTGAAATGGTTTATTTAAAGAAGGAACGGTTCAACTAGTCGACGAATGACTTAACTCACCGGCAAATGGTTTGATGGCCGGACAAGTGATTCACTGCAATGTCAAATGGACCAGATAAGACTGAAACGGTTCAGTTAAAGAAGAAACTGGTCAACTAATCGACAGACGACTTAACTCACCGGCAGATGGTTTACTCAAGTGTCAAATGGTTTAATGGCTGGGCAAGTGATTCAGTGCAAGGTCAAATAGACAAGTCAAGACTGAAATGTTCTAGTCAACGAGGGGTCTGACATAAATATCTGTTTTGAGCCTGATAAAACGTGGTTCGAACGTGACAGGCTTTTTGTTCCCTGTGTGAAATTGTTTTCTTCCTTCTTTTTGGATGAAGTATTGTTTCTGTTTTTCAAGACTTGGGCTAAATGTACATGTAACTGATTAATGATGTCCACAGCATGAAGATAAACAAGATAAGGTCCTTTGTCCCAGTTTTCAGAGTTGTCTTCTCCATAGCTTTACTCTGTTTTTGTACGTGAAATGGAAACCGTGTTGAAGTGGGGTTTCATAAAGAACATACTCTCCTCGGCAGCTGTCTTTCGGGATGTCACACAACGAGCTTTGCATGACATCCTGGCCATTGACTACATGACTGACTAAAAAGAAGGGTCCTTAAGGTAATTCCCTTGAAAATGACATACTATCCAGATTTTTGTCAAACTTGGCACAACTGATATTCATACACAGAACACTAGAAAAAGGCAATAAAAAGATGGTATCGCCATGCTTGTTTTCATGCTGCATGCCCTTTATTCTAAGTGCAACAAAAAAAAGCAAGGTGATACAAACACCAACCTGGTGTGGCCAGCACATCACGCATGCACACAACCATTTCACCCAGTCAATTAGCAGCCATGGACAGCTGTTTCGGCCCTGCTGGGCCTCATCAGCATGGCGTAGCTAACGTATTAGGCGGGTGTCTTAAACACCTCTTTAAGTGGCAGCTCCGCACAACAGAGGTGTTAAGCTGGGTTGGGAACAGCACAGCCGTTCTCCCACTGCAAGCGTGTGGGAAGGTGGATCAACAAAAGAGACCAGTGTGTCACATAATGTTTAAGTACACATGTACAAAAAGCAAGGTGACACAAGCACCAACCCAGTTGGTGTTTGTGTCACCTGGCTCTTTTTTGTTGTACTTAGAATAAAGGGCATGCACACGAAAACAAGCATGGTGACACCATCTTTTTATTGCCTTTTTAAATGTCCTGTCTATGAATCTCAATTGTGCTACGTTTGACAAGAATCTGGATAGTACGTCATTTTCAAGGGAATTCCCTAAAGGACCCTTCCTTTTAGTCAGTCATGTAGTCAATGGTCAGGATGTCACGCAAAGCTCATTGAGTGACATCCCGAAAGAGGGCTGCGAAGGAGAATACGTTCTTTACGAAACCCCGCTTCGACACAGTTTCCATTCCACGTACAATAACAGAGTAAAGCTATCGAGAAGACAACTCTGAACTGGGAAAAAGTACATTATCTTGATTATCTTCATGCTGTGGACATCAATTCATTAATCAGTTACATGCTGCAAACTGAAAGATTCACTTTGGACACTTGTAGGAAGATTCTAATAAGGCAATCCTATGAAGCAAAGCCTGAATTTTAATGATATGGAATAAAAAATGGTGGTGAAATTTCGAGTCACATGCACTTTAAGACTTTTGCTACACAGCTTGAAGAGCTAGGGAAAAAGTACTAAAGTGGAGTGGAACTTTGGACTGTGAGTTTGTGTCAGTCACTGTAGTGACATGAGTTAGTTCCTTGCTATGTGTAATGTTCACTCCTGACTTAACTAGGAAAAAAGAGATAATTTTGTATAGTTCAGGTACTTTTGATTGAAATACCTGCAGTTGTGTTAAATGGATATTTTTATGTATCGATCATTTTTGCCAGTGGGAATGTGCACAGTATTGATCAAGGTCTCCTGTTGTTTTTCTGTTCTCCAAATAATTGCATTTGACAGAACGCAGTTCTAATGCAGACTGAATTGAGATTTTTTGGGACAACCAGTGCATCGATCTTGGGACTCCAGTATCAATTCACACAAATTCACATTGCACCTTACTTTGCTCTCGATCTCTTGCAATCGCTGGTTGACCTTCCTTTCTTTTTGCTACGTCTATGGTTGGGAAAGTTCATTTCCTAAGACTTCCGACCCCAGGCACATCAGCTGGATCGACTATGGTTGGCCATCACCGCCAAAATAACAAGAAATTGAAACAGCACAGAGAAAACACAAATGGTGTAGTGATGGTTTGCCAAACGAAATAAGTGGTTTTGAAATGAAAATCTTAAAATACAAACAGTTAAGTGCTCTTTTGTGATGCGGTTTACTCAAAATTGAAATGGTTCAGGCGCTGATGTTAAAACAGAACAGACTAATTCAAATTGGTTTATTTGATCAACTGAGAATTGTTCCGTTGCCAAATGTGAAATGATCAGATCTGACAACCAAGGGTCTGCCTCGTAGCAGAATGCTTTACTCAAAGAAGGCACGATTCAGCTAAATGACAAATGACTTAAATCACCGCCAAATGGTTTAATCAAGTGTCAAATGGTTTAACAGATGGGCAATCGATTAGGTGCAAAGTCAAATGGACAAGACAAGACTGAAATGGTTTATTTAAAGAAGGAACGGTTCAACTAGTCGACGAATGACTTAACTCACCGGCAAATGGTTTGATGGCCGGACAAGTGATTCACTGCAATGTCAAATGGACCAGATAAGACTGAAACGGTTCAGTTAAAGAAGAAACTGGTCAACTAATCGACAGACGACTTAACTCACCGGCAGATGGTTTACTCAAGTGTCAAATGGTTTAATAGCTGGGCAAGTGATTCAGTGCAAGGTCAAATAGACAAGTCAAGACTGAAATGTTCTAGTCAATGAGGGGTCTGACATAAATTTCTGTTTTGAGCCTGATAAAACGTGGTTCGAACGTGACAGGCTTTTTGTTCCCTGTGTGAAATTGTTTTCTTCCTTCTTTTTGGATGAAGTATTGTTTCTGTTTTTCAAGAGTTGGGCTAAATGTACATGTAACTGATTAATGATGTCCACAGCATGAAGATAAACAAGATAAGGTCCTTTGTCCCAGTTTTCAGAGTTGTCTTCTCCATAGCTTTACTCTGTTTTTGTACGTGAAATGGAAACCGTGTTGAAGTGGGGTTTCATAAAGAACATACTCTCCTCGGCAGCTGTCTTTCGGGATGTCACACAACGAGCTTTGCATGACATCCTGACCATTGACTACATGACTGACTAAAAAGAAGGGTCCTTAAGGTAATTCCCTTGAAAATGACATACTATCCAGATTTTTGTCAAACTTGGCACAACTGATATTCATACACAGAACACTAGAAAAAGGCAATAAAAAGATGGTATCGCCATGCTTGTTTTCATGCTGCATGCCCTTTATTCTAAGTGCAACAAAAAAAAGCAAGGTGATACAAACACCAACCTGGTGTGGCCAGCACATCACGCATGCACACAACCATTTCACCCAGTCAATTAGCAGCCATGGACAGCTGTTTCGGCCCTGCTGGGCCTCATCAGCATGGCGTAGCTAACGTATTAGGCGGGTGTCTTAAACACCTCTTTAAGTGGCAGCTCCGCACAACAGATGTGTTAAGCTGAGTTGGGTACCGCACAGCCGTTCTCCCACTGCAAGCGTGTGGGAAGGTGGATCAACAAAAGAGACCAGTGTGTCACATAATGTTTAAGTACACATGTACAAAAAGCAAGGTGACACAAGCACCAACCCAGTTGGTGTTTGTGTCACCTGGCTCTTTTTTGTTGTACTTAGAATAAAGGGCATGCACACGAAAACAAGCATGGTGACACCATCTTTTTATTGCCTTTTTTAGTGTCCTGTCTATAAATATCAATTGTGCTACGTTTGACAAGAATCTGGATAGTACGTCATTTTCAAGGGAATTCCCTAAAGGACCCTTCCTTTTAGTCAGTCATGTAGTCAATGGTCAGGATGTCACGCAAAGCTCATTGAGTGACATCCCGAAAGAGGGCTGTGAAGGAGAATACGTTCTTTACGAAACCCCGCTTCGACACAGTTTCCATTCCACGTACAATAACAGAGTAAAGCTATCGAGAAGACAACTCTGAACTGGGACAAAGTACATTATCTTGATTATCTTCATGCTGTGGACATCATTAATCAGTTACATGCTGCAAACTGAAAGATTCACTTTGGACACTTGTAGGAAGATTCTAATAAGGCAATCCTATGAAGCAAAGCCTGAATTTTAATGATATGGAATAAAAAATGGTGGTGAAATTTCGAGTCACATGCACTTTAAGACTTTTGCTACACAGCTTGAAGAGCTAGGGAAAAAGTACTAAAGTGGAGTGGAACTTTGGACTGTGAGTTTGTGTCAGGCACTGTAGTGACATGGGTTAGTTCCTTGCTATGTGTAATGTTCACTCCTGACTTAACTAGGAAAAAAGAGATAATTTTGTATAGTTCAGGTACTTTTGCTTGCAATACCTGCAGTTGTGTTAAATGGATATTTTATGTATCAATCATTTTTGCCAGTGGGAATGTGCACAGTATTGATCAAGGTCTCCTGTTGTTTTTCTGTTCTCCAAATAATTGCATTTGACAGAACGCAGTTCTAATGCAGACTGAATTGAGATTTTTTGGGACAACCAGTGCATCGATCTTGGGACTCCAATATCAATTCACACAAATTCACACTGCACCTTCCTTTGCTCTCGATCTCTTGCAATCACTGGTTGACCTTCCTTTCTTTTTGCTACGTCTATGGTTGGGAAAGTTCATTTCCTAAGACTTCCGACCCCAGGCACATCAGCTGGATCGACTATGGTTGGCCATCACCGCCAAAAATACAAGAAATTGAAACAGCACAGAGAAAACACAAATGGTGTAGTGATGGTTTGCCAAACGAAATAAGTGGTTTTGACATGAAAATCTCAAAACACAAACAGTTAAGTGCTCTTTTGTGATGCGCTTTACTCAAAATTGAAATGGTTCAGGCGCTGATGTTAAAACACAACAGACTAATTCAAATTGGTTTATTTGATCAACTGAGAATTGTTCCGTTGACAAATGTGAAATGATCAGATCTGACAACCAAGGGTCTGCCTCGTAGCAGAATGCTTTACTCAAAGAAGGCACGATTCAGCTAAATGACAAATGACTTAAATCACCGCCAAATGGTTTAACAGATGGGCAATCGATTCAGTGCAAAGTCAAATGGACAAGACAAGACTGAAATGGTTTATTTAAAGAAGGAACGGTTCAACTAGTCGACACATGACTTAACTCACCGGCAAATGGTTTGATGGCCGGACAAGTGATTCACCGCAATGTCAAATGGACCAGATAAGAGTGAAACGGTTCAGTTAAAGAAGAAACTGGTCAACTAATCGACAGACGACTTAACTCACCGGCAGATGCTTTACCCAAGTGTCAAATGGTTTAATAGCTGGGCAAGTGATTCAGTGCAAGGTCAAATAGACAAGTCAAGACTGAAATGTTCTAGTCAACGAGGGGTCTGACATAAATATCTGTTTTGAGCCTGATAAAACGTGGTTCGAACGTGACAGGCTTTTTGTTCCCTGTGTGAAATTGTTTTCTTCCTTCTTTTTGGATGAAGTATTGTTTCTGTTTTTCAAGAGTTGGGCTAAATGTACATGTAACTGATTAATGATGTCCACAGCATGAAGATAAACAAGATAAGGTCCTTTGTCCCAGTTCAGAGTTGTCTTCTCCATAGCTTTACTCTGTTTTTGTACGTGAAATGGAAACCGTGTTGAAGTGGGGTTTCATAAAGAACATACTCTCCTTGGCAGCTGTCTTTCGGGATGTCACACAACGAGCTTTGCATGACATCCTGACCATTGACTACATGACTGACTAAAAAGAAGGGTCCTTAAGGTAATTCCCTTGAAAATGACATACTATCCAGATTTTTGTCAAACTTGGCACAACTGATATTCATACACAGAACACTAGAAAAAGGCAATAAAAAGATGGTATCGCCACGCTTGTTTTCATGCTGCATGCCCTTTATTCTAAGTGCAACAAAAAAAAGCAAGGTGATACAAACACCAACCTGGTGTGGCCAGCACATCACGCATGCACACAACTATTTCACCCAGTCAATTAGCAGCCATGGACAGCTGTTTCGGCCCTGCTGGGCCTCATCAGCATGGCGTAGCTAACGTATTAGGCGGGTGTCTTAAACACCTCTTTAAGTGGCAGCTCCGCACAACAGATGTGTTAAGCTGAGTTGGGTACCGCACAGCCGTTCTCCCACTGCAAGCGTGTGGGAAGGTGGATCAACAAAAGAGACCAGTGTGTCACATAATGTTTAAGTACACATGTACAAAAAGCAAGGTGACACAAGCACCAACCCAGTTGGTGTTTGTGTCACCTGGCTCTTTTTTGTTGTACTTAGAATAAAGGGCATGCACACGAAAACAAGCATGGTGACACCATCTTTTTATTGCCTTTTTTAGTGTCCTGTCTATGAATATCAATTGTGCTACGTTTGACAAGAATCTGGATAGTACGTCATTTTCAAGGGAATTCCCTAAAGGACCCTTCCTTTTAGTCAGTCATGTAGTCAATGGTCAGGATGTCACGCAAAGCTCATTGAGTGACATCCCGAAAGAGGGCTGTGAAGGAGAATACGTTCTTTACGAAACCCCGCTTCGACACAGTTTCCATTCCACGTACAATAACAGAGTAAAGCTATCGAGAAGACAACTCTGAACTGGGACAAAGTACATTATCTTGATTATCTTCATGCTGTGGACATCATTAATCAGTTACATGCTGCAAACTGAAAGATTCACTTTGGACACTTGTAGGAAGATTCTAATAAGGCAATCCTATGAAGCAAAGCCTGAATTTTAATGATATGGAATAAAAAATGGTGGTGAAATTTCGAGTCACATGCACTTTAAGACTTTTGCTACACAGCTTGAAGAGCTAGGGAAAAAGTACTAAAGTGGAGTGGAACTTTGGACTGTGAGTTTGTGTCAGGCACTGTAGTGACATGGGTTAGTTCCTTGCTATGTGTAATGTTCACTTCTGACTTAACTAGGAAAAAAGAGATAATTTTGTATAGTTCAGGTACTTTTGCTTGCAATACCTGCAGTTGTGTTAAATGGATATTTTATGTATCAATCATTTTTGCCAGTGGGAATGTGCACAGTATTGATCAAGGTCTCCTGTTGTTTTTCTGTTCTCCAAATAATTGCATTTGACAGAACGCAGTTCTAATGCAGACTGAATTGAGATTTTTTGGGACAACCAGTGCATCGATCTTGGGACTCCAATATCAATTCACACAAATTCACACTGCACCTTCCTTTGCTCTCGATCTCTTGCAATCACTGGTTGACCTTCCTTTCTTTTTGCTACGTCTATGGTTGGGAAAGTTCATTTCCTAAGACTTCCGACCCCAGGCACATCAGCTGGATCGACTATGGTTGGCCATCACCGCCAAAAATACAAGAAATTGAAACAGCACAGAGAAAACACAAATGGTGTAGTGATGGTTTGCCAAACGAAATAAGTGGTTTTGACATGAAAATCTCAAAACACAAACAGTTAAGTGCTCTTTTGTGATGCGCTTTACTCAAAATTGAAATGGTTCAGGCGCTGATGTTAAAACACAACAGACTAATTCAAATTGGTTTATTTGATCAACTGAGAATTGTTCCGTTGACAAATGTGAAATGATCAGATCTGACAACCAAGGGTCTGCCTCGTAGCAGAATGCTTTACTCAAAGAAGGCACGATTCAGCTAAATGACAAATGACTTAAATCACCGCCAAATGGTTTAACAGATGGGCAATCGATTCAGTGCAAAGTCAAATGGACAAGACAAGACTGAAATGGTTTATTTAAAGAAGGAACGGTTCAACTAGTCGACACATGACTTAACTCACCGGCAAATGGTTTGATGGCCGGACAAGTGATTCACCGCAATGTCAAATGGACCAGATAAGAGTGAAACGGTTCAGTTAAAGAAGAAACTGGTCAACTAATCGACAGACGACTTAACTCACCGGCAGATGCTTTACCCAAGTGTCAAATGGTTTAATAGCTGGGCAAGTGATTCAGTGCAAGGTCAAATAGACAAGTCAAGACTGAAATGTTCTAGTCAACGAGGGGTCTGACATAAATATCTGTTTTGAGCCTGATAAAACGTGGTTCGAACGTGACAGGCTTTTTGTTCCCTGTGTGAAATTGTTTTCTTCCTTCTTTTTGGATGAAGTATTGTTTCTGTTTTTCAAGAGTTGGGCTAAATGTACATGTAACTGATTAATGATGTCCACAGCATGAAGATAAACAAGATAAGGTCCTTTGTCCCAGTTCAGAGTTGTCTTCTCCATAGCTTTACTCTGTTTTTGTACGTGAAATGGAAACCGTGTTGAAGTGGGGTTTCATAAAGAACATACTCTCCTTGGCAGCTGTCTTTCGGGATGTCACACAACGAGCTTTGCATGACATCCTGACCATTGACTACATGACTGACTAAAAAGAAGGGTCCTTAAGGTAATTCCCTTGAAAATGACATACTATCCAGATTTTTGTCAAACTTGGCACAACTGATATTCATACACAGAACACTAGAAAAAGGCAATAAAAAGATGGTATCGCCACGCTTGTTTTCATGCTGCATGCCCTTTATTCTAAGTGCAACAAAAAAAAGCAAGGTGATACAAACACCAACCTGGTGTGGCCAGCACATCACGCATGCACACAACTATTTCACCCAGTCAATTAGCAGCCATGGACAGCTGTTTCGGCCCTGCTGGGCCTCATCAGCATGGCGTAGCTAACGTATTAGGCGGGTGTCTTAAACACCTCTTTAAGTGGCAGCTCCGCACAACAGATGTGTTAAGCTGAGTTGGGTACCGCACAGCCGTTCTCCCACTGCAAGCGTGTGGGAAGGTGGATCAACAAAAGAGACCAGTGTGTCACATAATGTTTAAGTACACATGTACAAAAAGCAAGGTGACACAAGCACCAACCCAGTTGGTGTTTGTGTCACCTGGCTCTTTTTTGTTGTACTTAGAATAAAGGGCATGCACACGAAAACAAGCATGGTGACACCATCTTTTTATTGCCTTTTTTAGTGTCCTGTCTATGAATATCAATTGTGCTACGTTTGACAAGAATCTGGATAGTACGTCATTTTCAAGGGAATTCCCTAAAGGACCCTTCCTTTTAGTCAGTCATGTAGTCAATGGTCAGGATGTCACGCAAAGCTCATTGAGTGACATCCCGAAAGAGGGCTGTGAAGGAGAATACGTTCTTTACGAAACCCCGCTTCGACACAGTTTCCATTCCACGTACAATAACAGAGTAAAGCTATCGAGAAGACAACTCTGAACTGGGACAAAGTACATTATCTTGATTATCTTCATGCTGTGGACATCATTAATCAGTTACATGCTGCAAACTGAAAGATTCACTTTGGACACTTGTAGGAAGATTCTAATAAGGCAATCCTATGAAGCAAAGCCTGAATTTTAATGATATGGAATAAAAAATGGTGGTGAAATTTCGAGTCACATGCACTTTAAGACTTTTGCTACACAGCTTGAAGAGCTAGGGAAAAAGTACTAAAGTGGAGTGGAACTTTGGACTGTGAGTTTGTGTCAGGCACTGTAGTGACATGGGTTAGTTCCTTGCTATGTGTAATGTTCACTTCTGACTTAACTAGGAAAAAAGAGATAATTTTGTATAGTTCAGGTACTTTTGCTTGCAATACCTGCAGTTGTGTTAAATGGATATTTTATGTATCAATCATTTTTGCCAGTGGGAATGTGCACAGTATTGATCAAGGTCTCCTGTTGTTTTTCTGTTCTCCAAATAATTGCATTTGACAGAACGCAGTTCTAATGCAGACTCAATTGAGATTTTTTGGGACAACCAGTGCATCGATCTTGGGACTCCAATATCAATTCACACAAATTCACACTGCACCTTACTTTGCTCTCGATCTCTTGCAATCGCTGGTTCACCTTCCTTTCTTTTTGCTACGTCTATGGTTGGGAAAGTTCATTTCCTAAGACTTCCGACCCCAGGCACATCAGCTGGATCGACTATGGTTGGCCATCACCGCCAAAAATACAAGAAATGGAAACAGCACAGAGAAAACACAAATGGTGTAGTGATGGTTTGCCAAACGAAATAAGTGGTTTTGAAATGAAAATCTCAAAATACAAACAGTTAAGTGCTCTTTTGTGATGCGGTTTACTCAAAATTGAAATGGTTCAGGCGCTGATGTTAAAACACAACAGACTAATTCAAATTGGTTTATTTGATCAACTGAGAATTGTTCCGTTGACAAATGTGAAATGATCAGATCTGACAACCAAGGGTCTGCCTCGTAGCAGAATGCCTTACTCAAAGAAGACACGATTCAGCTAAATGACAAATGACTTAAATCACCGCCAAATGGTTTAATCAAGTGTCAAATGGTTTAACAGATGGGCAATCGATTCAGTGCAAAGTCAAATGGACAAGACAAGACTGAAATGGTTTATTTAAAGAAGGAACGGTTCAACTAGTCGACACATGACTTAACTCACCGGCAAATGGTTTAATGGCCGGACAAGTGATTCACCGCAATGTCAAATGGACCAGATAAGACTGAAACGGTTCAGTTAAAGAAGAAACTGGTCAACTAATCGACAGACGACTTAACTCACCGGCAGATGGTTTACCCAAGTGTCAAATGGTTTAATAGCTGGGCAAGTGATTCAGTGCAAGGTCAAATAGACAAGTCAAGACTGAAATGTTCTAGTCAACAAGGGGTCTGACATAAATATCAGTTGTGAGCCCGATAAAACGTGGTTGGAACCTGACAGGCTTTTTGTTCTCTGTGTGAAATTGTTTTCTTCCTTCTTTTTGGATGAAGTATTGTTTCTGTTTTTCAAGAGTTGGGCTAAATGTACATGTAACTGATTAATGATGTCCACAGCATGAAGATAAACAAGATAAGGTCCTTTGTCCCAGTTCAGAGTTGTCTTCTCCATAGCTTTACTCTGTTTTTGTACGTGAAATGGAAACCATGTTGAAGTGGGGTTTCATAAAGAACATACTCTCCTTGGCAGCTGTCTTTTGGGATGTCACACAACGAGCTTTGCATGACATCCTGACCATTGACTACATGACTGACTAAAAAAAAGGGTCCTTAAGGTAATTCCTTTGAAAATAACATACTATCCAGATTTTTGTCAAACTTGGCACAACTGATATTCATACACAGGACACTAGAAAAAGGCAATAAAAAGATGGTATCGCCATGCTTGTTTTCATGCTGCATGCCCTTTATTCTAAGTGCAACAAAAAAAAGCAAGGTGATACAAACACCAACCTGGTGTGGCCAGCACATCACGCATGCACACAACCATTTCACCCAGTCAATTAGCAGCCATGGACAGCTGTTTCGGCCCTGCTGGGCCTCATCAGCATGGCGTAGCTAACGTATTAGGCGGGTGTCTTAAACACCTCTTTAAGTGGCAGCTCCGCACAACAGATGTGTTAAGCTGAGTTGGGTACCGCACAGCCGTTCTCCCACTGCAAGCGTGTGGGAAGGTGGATCAACAAAAGAGACCAGTGTGTCACATAATGTTTAAGTACACATGTACAAAAAGCAAGGTGACACAAGCACCAACCCAGTTGGTGTTTGTGTCACCTGGCTCTTTTTTGTTGTACTTAGAATAAAGGGCATGCACACGAAAACAAGCATGGTGACACCATCTTTTTATTGCCTTTTTTAGTGTCCTGTCTATGAATATCAATTGTGCTACGTTTGACAAGAATCTGGATAGTACGTCATTTTCAAGGGAATTCCCTAAAGGACCCTTCCTTTTAGTCAGTCATGTAGTCAATGGTCAGGATGTCACGCAAAGCTCATTGAGTGACATCCCGAAAGAGGGCTGTGAAGGAGAATACGTTCTTTACGAAACCCCGCTTCGACACAGTTTCCATTCCACGTACAATAACAGAGTAAAGCTATCGAGAAGACAACTCTGAACTGGGACAAAGTACATTATCTTGATTATCTTCATGTTGTGGACATCATTAATCAGTTACATGCTGCAAACTGAAAGATTCACTTTGGACACTTGTAGGAAGATTCTAATAAGGCAATCCTATGAAGCAAAGCCTGAATTTTAATGATATGGAATAAAAAATGGTGGTGAAATTTCGAGTCACATGCACTTTAAGACTTTTGCTACACAGCTTGAAGAGCTAGGGAAAAAGTACATCAGCTGGATCGACTATGGTTGGCCATCACCGCCAAAAATACAAGAAATGGAAACAGCACAGAGAAAACACAAATGGTGTAGTGATGGTTTGCCAAACGAAATAAGTGGTTTTGAAATGAAAATCTCAAAATACAAACAGTTAAGTGCTCTTTTGTGATGCGGTTTACTCAAAATTGAAATGGTTCAGGCGCTGATGTTAAAACACAACAGACTAATTCAAATTGGTTTATTTGATCAACTGAGAATTGTTCCGTTGACAAATGTGAAATGATCAGATCTGACAACCAAGGGTCTGCCTCGTAGCAGAATGCCTTACTCAAAGAAGACACGATTCAGCTAAATGACAAATGACTTAAATCACCGCCAAATGGTTTAATCAAGTGTCAAATGGTTTAACAGATGGGCAATCGATTCAGTGCAAAGTCAAATGGACAAGACAAGACTGAAATGGTTTATTTAAAGAAGGAACGGTTCAACTAGTCGACACATGACTTAACTCACCGGCAAATGGTTTAATGGCCGGACAAGTGATTCACCGCAATGTCAAATGGACCAGATAAGACTGAAACGGTTCAGTTAAAGAAGAAACTGGTCAACTAATCGACAGACGACTTAACTCACCGGCAGATGGTTTACCCAAGTGTCAAATGGTTTAATAGCTGGGCAAGTGATTCAGTGCAAGGTCAAATAGACAAGTCAAGACTGAAATGTTCTAGTCAACGAGGGGTCTGACATAAATATCAGTTGTGAGCCCGATAAAACGTGGTTGGAACCTGAGAGGCTTTTTGTTCTCTGTGTGAAATTGTTTTCTTCCTTCTTTTTGGATGAAGTATTGTTTCTGTTTTTCAAGAGTTGGGCTAAATGTACATGTAACTGATTAATGATGTCCACAGCATGAAGATAAACAAGATAAGGTCCTTTGTCCCAGTTCAGAGTTGTCTTCTCCATAGCTTTACTCTGTTTTTGTACGTGAAATGGAAACCATGTTGAAGTGGGGTTTCATAAAGAACATACTCTCCTTGGCAGCTGTCTTTTGGGATGTCACACAACGAGCTTTGCATGACATCCTGACCATTGACTACATGACTGACTAAAAAAAAGGGTCCTTAAGGTAATTCCTTTGAAAATAACATACTATCCAGATTTTTGTCAAACTTGGCACAACTGATATTCATACACAGGACACTAGAAAAAGGCAATAAAAAGATGGTATCGCCATGCTTGTTTTCATGCTGCATGCCCTTTATTCTAAGTGCAACAAAAAAAAGCAAGGTGATACAAACACCAACCTGGTGTGGCCAGCACATCACGCATGCACACAACCATTTCACCCAGTCAATTAGCAGCCATGGACAGCTGTTTCGGCCCTGCTGGGCCTCATCAGCATGGCGTAGCTAACGTATTAGGCGGGTGTCTTAAACACCTCTTTAAGTGGCAGCTCCGCACAACAGATGTGTTAAGCTGAGTTGGGTACCGCACAGTCGTTCTCCCACTGCAAGCGTGTGGGAAGGTGGATCAACAAAAGAGACCAGTGTGTCACATAATGTTTAAGTACACATGTACAAAAAGCGAGGTGACACAAGCACCAACCCAGTTGGTGTTTGTGTCACCTGGCTCTTTTTTGTTGTACTTAGAATAAAGGGCATGCACACGAAAACAAGCATGGTGACACCATCTTTTTATTGCCTTTTTTAGTGTCCTGTCTATGAATATCAATTGTGCTACGTTTGACAAGAATCTGGATAGTACGTCATTTTCAAGGGAATTCCCTAAAGGACCCTTCCTTTTAGTCAGTCATGTAGTCAATGGTCAGGATGTCACGCAAAGCTCATTGAGTGACATCCCGAAAGAGGGCTGTGAAGGAGAATACGTTCTTTACGAAACCCCGCTTCGACACAGTTTCCATTCCACGTACAATAACAGAGTAAAGCTATCGAGAAGACAACTCTGAACTGGGACAAAGTACATTATCTTGATTATCTTCATGCTGTGGACATCATTAATCAGTTACATGCTGCAAACTGAAAGATTCACTTTGGACACTTGTAGGAAGATTCTAATAAGGCAATCCTATGAAGCAAAGCCTGAATTTTAATGATATGGAATAAAAAATGGTGGTGAAATTTCGAGTCACATGCACTTTAAGACTTTTGCTACACAGCTTGAAGAGCTAGGGAAAAAGTACATCAGCTGGATCGACTATGGTTGGCCATCACCGCCAAAAATACAAGAAATGGAAACAGCACAGAGAAAACACAAATGGTGTAGTGATGGTTTGCCAAACGAAATAAGTGGTTTTGAAATGAAAATCTCAAAATACAAACAGTTAAGTGCTCTTTTGTGATGCGGTTTACTCAAAATTGAAATGGTTCAGGCGCTGATGTTAAAACACAACAGACTAATTCAAATTGGTTTATTTGATCAACTGAGAATTGTTCCGTTGACAAATGTGAAATGATCAGATCTGACAACCAAGGGTCTGCCTCGTAGCAGAATGCCTTACTCAAAGAAGACACGATTCAGCTAAATGACAAATGACTTAAATCACCGCCAAATGGTTTAATCAAGTGTCAAATGGTTTAACAGATGGGCAATCGATTCAGTGCAAAGTCAAATGGACAAGACAAGACTGAAATGGTTTATTTAAAGAAGGAACGGTTCAACTAGTCGACACATGACTTAACTCACCGGCAAATGGTTTAATGGCCGGACAAGTGATTCACCGCAATGTCAAATGGACCAGATAAGACTGAAACGGTTCAGTTAAAGAAGAAACTGGTCAACTAATCGACAGACGACTTAACTCACCGGCAGATGGTTTACCCAAGTGTCAAATGGTTTAATAGCTGGGCAAGTGATTCAGTGCAAGGTCAAATAGACAAGTCAAGACTGAAATGTTCTAGTCAACGAGGGGTCTGACATAAATATCAGTTGTGAGCCCGATAAAACGTGGTTGGAACCTGACAGGCTTTTTGTTCTCTGTGTGAAATTGTTTTCTTCCTTCTTTTTGGATGAAGTATTGTTTCTGTTTTTCAAGAGTTGGGCTAAATGTACATGTAACTGATTAATGATGTCCACAGCATGAAGATAAACAAGATAAGGTCCTTTGTCCCAGTTCAGAGTTGTCTTCTCCATAGCTTTACTCTGTTTTTGTACGTGAAATGGAAACCATGTTGAAGTGGGGTTTCATAAAGAACATACTCTCCTTGGCAGCTGTCTTTTGGGATGTCACACAACGAGCTTTGCATGACATCCTGACCATTGACTACATGACTGACTAAAAAAAAGGGTCCTTAAGGTAATTCCTTTGAAAATAACATACTATCAAGATTTTTGTCAAACTTGGCACAACTGATATTCATACACAGGACACTAGAAAAAGGCAATAAAAAGATGGTATCGCCATGCTTGTTTTCATGCTGCATGCCCTTTATTCTAAGTGCAACAAAAAAAAGCAAGGTGATACAAACACCAACCTGGTGTGGCCAGCACATCACGCATGCACACAACCATTTCACCCAGTCAATTAGCAGCCATGGACAGCTGTTTCGGCCCTGCTGGGCCTCATCAGCATGGCGTAGCTAACGTATTAGGCGGGTGTCTTAAACACCTCTTTAAGTGGCAGCTCCGCACAACAGATGTGTTAAGCTGGGTTGGGAACAGCACAGCCGTTCTCCCACTGCAAGCGTGTGGGAAGGTGGATCAACAAAAGAGACCAGTGTGTCACATAATGTTTAAGTACACATGTACAAAAAGCAAGGTGACACAAGCACCAACCCAGTTGGTGTTTGTGTCACCTGGCTCTTTTTTGTTGTACTTAGAATAAAGGGCATGCACACGAAAACAAGCATGGTGACACCATCTTTTTATTGCCTTTTTTAGTGTCCTGTCTATGAATATCAATTGTGCTACGTTTGACAAGAATCTGGATAGTACGTCATTTTCAAGGGAATTCCCTAAAGGACCCTTCCTTTTAGTCAGTCATGTAGTCAATGGTCAGGATGTCACGCAAAGCTCATTGAGTGACATCCCGAAAGAGGGCTGTGAAGGAGAATACGTTCTTTACGAAACCCCGCTTCGACACAGTTTCCATTCCACGTACAATAACAGAGTAAAGCTATCGAGAAGACAACTCTGAACTGGGACAAAGTACATTATCTTGATTATCTTCATGCTGTGGACATCATTAATCAGTTACATGCTGCAAACTGAAAGATTCACTTTGGACACTTGTAGGAAGATTCTAATAAGGCAATCCTATGAAGCAAAGCCTGAATTTTAATGATATGGAATAAAAAATGGTGGTGAAATTTCGAGTCACATGCACTTTAAGACTTTTGCTACACAGCTTGAAGAGCTAGGGAAAAAGTACTAAAGTGGAGTGGAACTTTGGACTGTGAGTTTGTGTCAGGCACTGTAGTGACATGGGTTAGTTCCTTGCTATGTGTAATGTTCACTCCTGACTTAACTAGGAAAAAAGAGATAATTTTGTATAGTTCAGGTACTTTTGCTTGCAATACCTGCAGTTGTGTTAAATGGATATTTTATGTATCAATCATTTTTGCCAGTGGGAATGTGCACAGTATTGATCAAGGTCTCCTGTTGTTTTTCTGTTCTCCAAATAATTGCATTTGACAGAACGCAGTTCTAATGCAGACTGAATTGAGATTTTTTGGGACAACCAGTGCATCGATCTTGGGACTCCAATATCAATTCACACAAATTCACACTGCACCTTACTTTGCTCTCGATCTCTTGCAATCGCTGGTTCACCTTCCTTTCTTTTTGCTACGTCTATGGTTGGGAAAGTTCATTTCCTAAGACTTCCGACCCCAGGCACATCAGCTGGATCGACTATGGTTGGCCATCACCGCCAAAAATACAAGAAATGGAAACAGCACAGAGAAAACACAAATGGTGTAGTGATGGTTTGCCAAACGAAATAAGTGGTTTTGAAATGAAAATCTCAAAATACAAACAGTTAAGTGCTCTTTTGTGATGCGGTTTACTCAAAATTGAAATGGTTCAGGCGCTGATGTTAAAACACAACAGACTAATTCAAATTGGTTTATTTGATCAACTGAGAATTGTTCCGTTGACAAATGTGAAATGATCAGATCTGACAACCAAGGGTCTGCCTCGTAGCAGAATGCCTTACTCAAAGAAGACACGATTCAGCTAAATGACAAATGACTTAAATCACCGCCAAATGGTTTAATCAAGTGTCAAATGGTTTAACAGATGGGCAATCGATTCAGTGCAAAGTCAAATGGACAAGACAAGACTGAAATGGTTTATTTAAAGAAGGAACGGTTCAACTAGTCGACACATGACTTAACTCACCGGCAAATGGTTTAATGGCCGGACAAGTGATTCACCGCAATGTCAAATGGACCAGATAAGACTGAAACGGTTCAGTTAAAGAAGAAACTGGTCAACTAATCGACAGACGACTTAACTCACCGGCAGATGGTTTACCCAAGTGTCAAATGGTTTAATAGCTGGGCAAGTGATTCAGTGCAAGGTCAAATAGACAAGTCAAGACTGAAATGTTCTAGTCAACGAGGGGTCTGACATAAATATCAGTTGTGAGCCCGATAAAACGTGGTTGGAACCTGACAGGCTTTTTGTTCTCTGTGTGAAATTGTTTTCTTCCTTCTTTTTGGATGAAGTATTGTTTCTGTTTTTCAAGAGTTGGGCTAAATGTACATGTAACTGATTAATGATGTCCACAGCATGAAGATAAACAAGATAAGGTCCTTTGTCCCAGTTCAGAGTTGTCTTCTCCATAGCTTTACTCTGTTTTTGTACATGAAATGGAAACCATGTTGAAGTGGGGTTTCATAAAGAACATACTCTCCTTGGCAGCTGTCTTTTGGGATGTCACACAACGAGCTTTGCATGACATCCTGACCATTGACTACATGACTGACTAAAAAAAAGGGTCCTTAAGGTAATTCCTTTGAAAATAACATACTATCAAGATTTTTGTCAAACTTGGCACAACTGATATTCATACACAGGACACTAGAAAAAGGCAATAAAAAGATGGTATCGCCATGCTTGTTTTCATGCTGCATGCCCTTTATTCTAAGTGCAACAAAAAAAAGCAAGGTGATACAAACACCAACCTGGTGTGGCCAGCACATCACGCATGCACACAACCATTTCACCCAGTCAATTAGCAGCCATGGACAGCTGTTTCGGCCCTGCTGGGCCTCATCAGCATGGCGTAGCTAACGTATTAGGCGGGTGTCTTAAACACCTCTTTAAGTGGCAGCTCCGCACAACAGATGTGTTAAGCTGGGTTGGGAACAGCACAGCCGTTCTCCCACTGCAAGCGTGTGGGAAGGTGGATCAACAAAAGAGACCAGTGTGTCACATAATGTTTAAGTACACATGTACAAAAAGCAAGGTGACACAAGCACCAACCCAGTTGGTGTTTGTGTCACCTGGCTCTTTTTTGTTGTACTTAGAATAAAGGGCATGCACACGAAAACAAGCATGGTGACACCATCTTTTTATTGCCTTTTTTAGTGTCCTGTCTATGAATATCAATTGTGCTACGTTTGACAAGAATCTGGATAGTACGTCATTTTCAAGGGAATTCCCTAAAGGACCCTTCCTTTTAGTCAGTCATGTAGTCAATGGTCAGGATGTCACGCAAAGCTCATTGAGTGACATCCCGAAAGAGGGCTGTGAAGGAGAATACGTTCTTTACGAAACCCCGCCTCGACACAGTTTCCATTCCACGTACAATAACAGAGTAAAGCTATCGAGAAGACAACTCTGAACTGGGACAAAGCACATTATCTTGATTATCTTCATGCTGTGGACATCATTAATCAGTTACATGTACATTTAGCCCTTAGTTACATTTAGACCCGCTCTAAAAAAACAAAAAGAACACTTCATCCAAAAAGAAGGAAGAAAACAATTTCGCACACAGAACAAAAATACTGTCCGGTTCGAACCAATTAAGTTTTATCGGGCTGACAACAGATATTTATGTCAGTCCCCCCATTGACTAAATCATTTCAGTCTTGTCTTGTCTATCTGACCTTGCACTGAATCACTTGCCCGTCTCTTAAACCATTTGACACTTGATTAAACCTTTTGCCAGTGATTTAAGTCATTTGTCAATTAGCTGAATCATGCCTTCTTTGAGTAAACCATTCTGCTACGGGCACCAGATCATTTGTTGTCAGACCTGATCATTGCACATTTCGTTGACGGATCGATTCTCAGTTGAATAAACCAATTTGAATAGACCCTCCCACGGCTTTTGACCGCCATCTTGGCTGGGGGCCAAACCGGCTAAATTTACAGTAAATGTATGGGATTTTGGCTGACTTTGAACCACTGTAGCGCCACTACAAAGAGACGGATTTCCAACGTTTGCCACTACTTTAAATAGTTTTATTGATATCATTCATTCAACAGAAAATAAGGCCATTAAGGAACTCAAGGTATGACGTCCGTAAATTCAAATAATAAATCTTCTCATGTTGCTTCTAATTTCACGGCAAATTGCCATGATGATTTTAAAAGAGTTTGTATGGAATCTCAAAATTTCATTTATGGTCATTGCAGCCTGAATCTGTTCTATATATTTCATTAAAATAATCTCAGTATAAATGTCTTTTAAAAGACACCATTTCAACAGTTTCATTTCAAGACCACGGTAAACCATCACTAAACCATTTCTGTTTTTGCTGTTCCATTTCAATTTCTTGTATTTTTGACGGTGATGGCCACCCATAATCGACCCTTCATGGGAAACACAGCACCAAATCGAAGTCTTTGTGGTTGGTTTTTGGACAAATTTCGTCCATTTCCACCTTAAATCCTCCTTTGTAGGAAAAGATCCCTTGATATACCGGGGGTCAACTGAAATTTTTGGAGCTGACTTGCCCAGGGCCGCCACCAACACAATGATCTTCTGCAGACTCTGATTTGTCTTGTCATGTATATTTCCCGCTGCAACTTAACACAACTGATGACTTCATGAAGACATTTTTGGCTGCGCAGGAAATTTCACAATTTTTTGCCCAAAATGCGGAAGTTTGTGCTGCAAACTGAAAGATTCACTTTGGACACTTGTAGGAAGATTCTAATAAGGCAATCCTATGAAGCAAAGCCTGAATTTTAATGATATGGAATAAAAAATGGTGGTGAAATTTCGAGTCACATGCACTTTAAGAGTTTTGCTACACAGCTTGAAGAGCTAGGGAAAAAGCACTAAAGTGGAGTGGAACTTTGGACTGTGAGTTTGTGTCAGGCACTGTAGTGACATGAGTTAGTTCCTTGCTATGTGTAATGTTCACTCCTGACTTAACTAGGAAAAAAGAGATAATTTTGTATAGTTCAGGTACTTTTGCTTGCAATACCTGCAGTTGTGTTAAATGGATATTTTATGTATCAATCATTTTTGCCAGTGGGAATGTGCGCAGTATTGATCAAGGTCTCCTGATGTTTTTCTGTTCTCCAAATAATTGCATTTGACAGAACGTAGTTCTAATGCAGACTGAATTGAGAGTTTTTGGGACAACCGGTGCATCGATCTTGGGACTCCAAATTGTGCCCCCCACAGAATACAGAAGGGGCAAATACAAATAACGTCATCGCCATTGCTATTTGTGACCCTATTTGGAAAAACCACTGCATTGAGCTGTTTTTCATAGCAACGAAATTGTTGAATTTGCAGAGAAAAATGTCTTGGATTAAATGCAAGAAATTGGAAACTCGTTCAGATTTTCGTGTAGTGATTTGTTCCATTTTGCTCGGCAAAAGAGGGCAAAGAAGGAGTAAACAGAATTTGATCTGATGGCACAATTAAGGTCGAATTAGTGTTACGTTATGCTTTTTTGTGGCGGCCTTGTGCGTTTGTATCATACCTTGCTTCAAAGTTCCCTAAATATGAAAAGACAAAAGATATGTGATGCAAGTGTCCGATTGATATAATGACTATCCAGCTAAGACACTATAATAGCACTTTCCTTATTCCCGAGTTTAGTGGATGCCGGCTTCTATGCTGGGCAATTTAATGGTACGTTTGCCATTCTCTGTTCAGTCCAGAAATTATCGTCGAAAAACAAGTACACCAGCAATTGGTAGGAAATATTATTATTTGCCATTGCGACTTGAACCTTAAATAATTTCCTACAATTCAAACAAATCGATAGATGACTAGTCAATGGTGTGCTTCCTAAATGATGGGACTATATCTCTCGCTAATTAAATCAGGTCGCAATAAAAACAGCATGAAACTCTGAGCCTATAATTTCCACAGAGAATGAATGACATTTTAGTTTTAAGCGATAATTTTATAACATTCAGCCTGATACTAAAGGCCACCAGTCAGGATTTTACAATAACCTAGAAATAAATCATTTTACCAGTTAACAGTTCCGTAACGTTTTTGGTTTTGAAAATACACAGAAATACAGTATTCCGAATTGCCACTTGCTTGACACCAGACACTGAAATCTGTTTTGATTGAAAAAAATGTCTGTTGTTATGATTCTCCGCAGTTTAAATGTTTCAAGTACATTAGGTGTGTTTATACTCATACATGTACGTACTGTCTCGCAAGTGAAAAGTAAGCTGGCTTGGTGAGGTTGTTAATGCACAGGTCTTCCACAATATCAAGGTCTTGGCCTTTCCCATTGTACGGCTTCAAATATTTACTTTTATGACGTGACAGTGAAAACGATCTACAGGCAGGCTTGAGACTTGGTTTGTCAGCCAATTTATATTCACTGAACATGCTAAGTGAATTCCAATTAATATCCGAGTTCGAAATAACATTGAGGAAGTCGTTATTCATCGTCGTTGTAGAAGTGGAACGAATAGTCTGTCAGCTGAGGATAAGCAGGCTACCAGTTTTAATAACTACAGTAGTTTTTCTTACTTCTTATTATTTTCAAGTAGCTATGCCATGCAAAACGATGTAATTTCATTACACCCAAAATGCCCAAAAAGTAGAATGAAACATTGTAATAACCACTTAAAACTGTTGAACAACGTGAAAGAAATACAACAAAAGTAAAAAGAAGCATGGAAGGACAAAATTTGGCAAGATTGAAATGGATTGCATTTGGGTAATCTTGAAAAAAATCACCCCCGATGTTTTTCAAGTTTATGGCAGATTGCCTGGATAACAGTCGTGTTTGCTCATCTTGTTTGTGATGTAACAATAATTTGATCAGTAAAGGAATTCCATGTTACCATTTTCTACTTTTAAACTCATGAGTAACTAAAATTGATATTTCCCCTAAACACCCTAAAATAACGTGACACAGTTTATTTAGTAGTGTAGGGTACGTAATAATTTGGTTTTGCACCCAGACTTTTAACACTTTCCAGTACCTCAGTCTAGTGTGAAGATTAGAAGACAGCTCATCCTTGGCCTTGGCGCATCTTTTTCGAACATCCCTGCAGATCAACAAACAACAATGATCTACTGTAATATTGTATATGCATTTTGCCGGTAAAATTATAAAATAGTAAAAGGTAAAAACTGTTAAAATGTTTGACTAAACGTTTTCGATCTTGCGATCATCTTCAGAGTGATTAAATTGCATAAACCAACTGTTTTATATTGTGGTAACGTAATACCTGTTCCCATAGGGTATAGAGTAAGGTGGAATGACTGCACTTGTTTACTTAGGACTGGTTTGAAGCGTGCAATGTAAAATGCCTCTTTTATTTTTCTCTTTGTCCATGAGTGAGCCGCAGTCAAAATGTCCCATGTGAATTTGTGTTCGGGGTGTTTCTTTAGGTGTTTGGCCGGTTCCGATTGTTTGTTTATATCGGAATGTTCATTGACACGTACTTCCAGATTGCATGCCGTTTCACCAATGTAAGCTTGATTACAAGTACACGTGCCTACAAGTATGTATATTACGTGTGATGGATGAATGTTTCTGTCTTTGAGTTTGAAGAGAGTTTCGATCTTGCGTGTTTTCCACAAAATATGGAAGTTAAATGTCCATTTGGTGTATTTGTTAAGTTTTGTCATGAATTTCTTACTTTCAAATTCATTTCTCCTACAAAGTGGTAATTGAATGCCGATTTTTGTTCTTTCATCAAACCAGTGAACAGGGATAATCATCTCATCATCTGTTGCCGTTGGGTTTTCAAAATCGTTAATAACCTCATTAACGAATTTGGCGGGATATCCAGATCGGATGAAAAATTCGTTAGTACAGCTGTAGGCAACAATTTTTCAACAGACCATTCCCTCCTACACCTGTACATTGTAAAAATGCAATCATTATGGCCACTTACAGAGGTTACTCTATTTACATAATGCCAGGCAATTTTACAAATTTGTCAATGGAGAATCCCTATCAACATCTAGGTTTACTGAAAAACAGAGCCCCGTTTATAAACCCATTGATTTCTGGGAGTGAGACTTCACAGATGTTACTAAGTTTAATGCCAATTGATTTTACTTGTCTGTTGGTGTCGGTTCAGGAGTCAATAACTTAAAGTTAATCATTTCCCTGCTAAAAAACAGATTTTTACTGTGTGCAATGCTGACAATGGGGAACCCCATTGTAGGAAAAAGATTGACAATAGACAGCCAATTTTTTAGTCGTCAATGGGGAGCCTCTTTAAAAAGGGCTGATCAGGTTAACAACATCTAAATCCGCTCAAAACCTGATATCCTTTCAAACCAATCCCTGCTAAAATGGCCACTTATAGATTTTACCCAATGCATGCAATGGCGACAATTATGATCATACATGTATCAGCGAGGAACCCCTTTGCAGCAAAAGGGTTAACAATAATTTGGTAGCCTAGTGTCTAAATGATACATATAACACGTGTATTAAAAGCATAGTTACATGTATGTAGCTAATGGTCAACATGCTGCGTTCTTAATTGAGGGGAGAGGGGACCCCCAGTTGATGAGTAAAATCGTCTGACATTAAACAAGTTAAATCTTTCAAGTCTGACTCCTAGGGTCAATGGGTTAAAGTGCCTACAAAGTCAAATTAATTGATCAATGCCATGTGAAAAATCTTTCTAAGTCAAGAAAAAGGTTGTCATTGCCATTGTTAAACAGGGTGTAAAAGACATTATCAGTAGTGGTTCCAAATGATGAAAAATCATAAAAGCAAGAATCTCACTGGAAATGCAGTGACACTGTAGGTTACAACTTTCAACCAGCGCATGTAAGTTTATTTTTGGTCTTCAAGTATCAAGAGAACATACCGCAAATGTGAATGATTTTTCATCAACATCATCAGCTGTTTCTGGTGACTGACACAAAGATCAGGCAAAACAGAAGGGTCTCCAATATTTTGAGCTCGCTCCTGGTTCTGCTGAAAGCCTTGAGCCATGTCGGCTTGCGACTGTGTCAATGTCTGCACAATATGAAGGAGTTGCTGAAGCCCAGCTAACCTCTCATCCAATCCTTTAATCTCCTTCATGTTTGTGTTATTAAGGGACTCTGTTAGAACAAGCAAAGCACATCTTCAAGTCAAATATCAAAGAGACATTCTTTATTAAGGTGACCACGCTGCAGCCGGTCACAAGGTTATATAGTTTTTAGCCTTGAAAAGAAATTAATGTGTTTTTGAATCAATGGAGATCACGGGATGTATAAATTTTTGTTTGTAAAATCTGCAGCTTTGAAAGGAGAGGATGGAAAGTTCTAAAAAAATGGGAAGGTTTCCAACATTTTTTCTGATATGTCCAGAAACACCTCTTCAGTCAAAAATCGTACGAAAATTTGTGGGCCCATTCAGTTCATTCGTAAGTTCTTCTTACTCCAAAATCATTGGTTCAATAAGAAGATCTACATGTAGGCCATTATTGTTTTCCACACAATTTGTAAATGTTTTGTTTTATGATTGAATGTCGCTTTCTTAATTTCGTTCCTCACTAATATTCATATTCTCAATTATCCAGACTCTTGATTTAACCGGATTATTTCGTCTAGCCCTAACAAGTAAAGGATAATCGAGGTTTGACTGGAATTAGATGGGTTTCAACAGGCGTCACAAAGTGCTCCCTTGCTCTTCGAGATCCCCAACTTCAACATCACAAAGAATACATACAATTAACGACAGAAAGTGTTTACCAAATGATGCTCCTCAAGTAAGGATAAAAAGCTGCCCTTACCCTAAGCTAGAGTGAATTTCAATCGAGTGTCGTAAAACCAAAACCAAATTAATTACTTCGGCCAATCAAAAAGGATGCAGACAATCCAGTAAACCAATCAAAACTTGAAGTAGTGCAGGAAAAAAGTGCACACGCGAGCCACGATTGGTTTTGGTTTCACTTCTGACAGGTTGAAAAAATGGCACGAGAACTTTGAACCAATTACTGAATGAAGTAATGAAAAACCAAAGCAATTCGCTAATTACTTTCGAAACTCAATTGAAAAGCACTCTGAAGATAATGCTAACTTTTACCCTTACGGTATGTTATCGATGGAAATTGGTAGCAAAGGCCTAGACTGAAAGGGCACTTTCAATTGGTGTTGGATGTCAAAATTGGGTCTGCATCTGATTACATGTAGGTGCATAATTGTCTGGGCCAGGTTGTTCGAAAGCTGATGAACTTAATCCAGGTGAAAGTTTCTTTTGCTTATTTCTGTTTTTGAAGATTGACTTCTTCTAATGTAAAGTTTTGCCAAATATCAGCATTGAACAGCATTTGGGAATAGAGAAATAAACTCCTTTTTAATCTGGGATTAGCATTAATCAGCTTTTGAACAACCGGGCCCTGGAGGTAAGTGTCATTTTTTTTAAATATCTGCCTGAACAAAGCATTAATTATGACCAAAACTTTTGTGGAAATCTTGATGGGACTAGATTTCAGAGAGCTCTAAAATAAGAAACATTCATGCTTACAAAAAATAATGAAAATGCCTAAATAAGGAGAAGTAAAAATAAGTTCATTTACCTAACACCTCATTTACTTCACCAGTGATCTCAGTTAAGTGTGATTCATCAAACTGAAAGCAAATGCATAACAAATACAATGAAACTACATGGCAGGAAGTTACAAATTATGTGACAGGTAGAGAGCTTGTTTCAACTATGAATGTAAATTGCATGAGTGTTTGGATGAGTCTTTGTCTTACTCCTGGGGAAGCTCAGTGGGCTTATAGCGCACTGGTGAGTCTGTGCCCAACTTCCACCAATGCGTCCAGGGTGATTCCCTGAGGCATGATATGTCGATTTAGTTTTGATGGCTCCCTGAGGTTTTTCTCTGGGTACTCTCAGACTGGTTTTTACCTGTCACAAAAATCCAACATTTGCTTTGATCTCCTAATGATTTTAATTGATTGCATTTCACAAATTTACATTCTCCACTATTCAAAATGATGCAACAGTGTAGGTTAGATAATAAAGATTTCTTTGAAAATCCAAAACTGGAAACACTAGAAATCTTTATGAAATGTTATTGTTTCAAGTTCATTGTAAAAAGCCTATCATGCACGTGAAAGCTAATCCACAGTTCCAGTAACAGCACATACAGTGAAACCTCTATTAAGCGGCCGCCACCCTCAAGGTAACGGCTAGTGGCCATTTGATGTAGGTTGGCCGCTTTATAGAGGTTGGCCAAAAATTAGCATAATGTTTTAACAGTAGAAACATCACTTTATTCTAAAACAAACACCTTTAGACGCTTGAGACAACTTTCGCACGAGACAAAAAACAGTACTATTAGAAAAAAGAAAATTCCCCTGAAAATGTTGAGATTTAAGGTTTTCCCAACTTAACAAGAACAGTAAAGTGACTTGATTTTATAACCGGAAAAGGCGGCAATGTCTGTAACTGAAACGTTGCATTACAGGTCCATAATTAATTAATAAATACATTATTTAAAAAATTCTTGCAAGGACATCTTTAACTGAAAAGCCAGCCTGAAAAGCTTAATAGAGGTATTAGTTTATGGTTTCATGTCGCTTCTGATCAATTAGTTGTTGCACGATGGGAAATGTCAAAATGAAATCAAAGTTTTCACAGTTTTCGAATTCATACCTGCAGCAATACTAATATAAAGTTATTATCATTACTAGCAGGTCAGGAGTGGATGTTTGTCAATTTCTTCGTGCCTGAGAAAATCACCAACCACTCTCCTCTGGATATGGAATTCAGGAAAATGCATCAGGTGTTGACGAAGATTGTGCCATTGGTGGTTGGTTGTTTGAGTGTGGTGTCTGGTCGGTTGGAGGGTTTTTTGAAAGATGCTGGGATTCCGAATGTGTTGGGACGAATGCAGACCTCTGCAGTTATTGGGATCACCCTAATCCTCCAGTTCTGGGTCAGCTGAGGTGAAGCAGTGTTTATGCCTGCAGAGTTTCAAAACCATCACCTTGCAGGTACATGCAGTTTTGAGGTCAAAAAAATTATTAATAGTTATTAATTCGTTTGAGTCCTTACAAACATCTTAAGAATGCAGCTGTTATTTCCCCTGCAGGTTTACATAATTATTAAAACTTGAGACGACACAGATACACTGTAGGCCAACATATTTCTTTCAAAACTAAACAATGGCCTTTATTAGCTTTAAGATAGCAATAACATAGGGGATAGAGAGTTACCATTGATATCTCTACAAACCTGCTCAACTGCTTCTATACACTGTTTTACCATATCTTGAAGACTGTTCTTGTTATCCTGCCAAAACATAAGTTATGAAAGTAAAAGTTGCTACACATCCAGAAGCAGATTTGCCACAGCCTGACTTACACTGTAGTTGCAACGAACAATGTAAAAGTGGCCACTATAAACTGTTTAACGGTTTTCTTTAAATTAACACACCCAATTTGCAATATACCTGTGCACTGATCCAATCCAAAAGACTCAGTCTTCCATCTGGTAATCTCTCTTTGGACACAACTTGTCTTGTCAAAAGACAAGGTAAAACAGGCACTCTGGCTAACAATGGTAACATCTGCTTGAACCTTGCAAGAGATAAAAGAGACAAAGTGAGGGGTACGTGTAAATCCGATTCCAACCAACGTTGACCAATGCGTTGGCCAACAGTTACATCAACACCTACAGCTGTAGATCATATTCTACATATTCCAGCACTCTGCAAAGTCCCTTTTTGACTGTCTTCATGGCTGTTTGTGCTTAGGTGGCTTCATACGCCACAAGCCTTTTTATTGATTGACATCACTGCCAAGCCGGCCACTTCTGCTGGAGAGAACAGGACAGCCACAACACCAGGTACTTCATCCCCTACTCTTCTCGAATAGATATTTATTACACACTGATAAGAGATATTTCTTACATTTCTATAATTATCTTTGAATTAAGAAACCAAGACACAAACTTTACTTACTTATTTTTTTATTTAAGAGGATTGTTAATGTGGAAAACAAAGCACACACAAAAATGACCAACTGTCACACCCAAACTATCTGAGATGCATGGTCACTGTTGAAAATTAATGAATGACTGAGATGTACTTATTTTTAATATTGTTAATCCTAGTAAATGAAATGAAGAGATGTTATTATATTGCAAGCAATTCTCAAGCTAAATGGAGAACTCTGATTGGCTGGTTTTCGGTCGGGATTTTACATTACGGATCATTACCATGGAAACGTTTGCATGTTTTTTCTCCATCCAGTGAGTTTCAAGTTGAGCAAAACAAAAAGTTTTTAAAAAAACGGATTTTAAGGACGTTGCCTACTATTGCTATTGCGCATACGTTCTGCTCATCTCGAGATACTCGGGTTTCCTATCAGTGATGCTTACTAATTCAGGGATATTTTTCCATGGTTTAAAACTACCCGGAAAAAGTAGATCTTTAATAAGTACTATTGGCATCCAAAAAGAAAACTGGGGGTAACCATGCATTTTTGAGAGATAATAATTACATGTAAGCTTCAATTTCAGAAAGAATGCCATACATGTTCATTACTTCGTATTTTAAAGCTTGTTACAAATATTATTCATGAATTATCTTTGACAAATGCGTGGATACCCCCAATTCTTTTTGGATTTCAATAACACTTGTTAGGATCTACTTTTCCTGCATAATCATAAACCAGGGCAAGAATAACGTTGAATTAGTAGGCACCATCCTCAATTCTACAGCACAACAGCACAATTTTAAGCAAGCAGAATTTAGTTTTACATGTAAAAGTTTGCTAATGGAAGATGAAGATTACGAACATTCACCAAGTGGAGAAGTGTCCGATCACTAAAAGAAGCATGAATGTCATATAATAAACAACTTGAACACCTCTCTTGCTTGGGATCATACTGGCCAATATTGGCCCTCGGTCATTTTTGTACGGACCGAGGGCGACCACGACCTTGGGCCAATATCCACCTTTTGAACAACTGGGGCCAGATTTGTAACCACTGTGCTATAGGAGACTCATGCTGGGCCATTAAAATCCAAGAGTCCTTCTCAGGAAGAGACGAATCTGTGACCCTCCAATCACTAAGTTCCACTCAGGACTGCAAAGGAGCACTCACATTCTTCAAGGACCCCCAAGTCACCATTGAAAAAATATCATCTCTACATCGTTGTTTATTATTATTATTATTATTATTATTATTATTATTATTATTATTATCATTATTATTATTATTATTGTTGTTATTATTATTATAGTTTCTGAGGACCATGACAGCATGGAATTTTGTGGTCACAGTACCTGTCAAGAAGCTCAATGTATCTTGGTCTTGAATCAAGAAATTCAGAATAGATTTGATGGACACTGCTTGATCTTGCACGAAACTCACTAATTAATCCAACATAAAAAAATAACTCTTTCAATGCAAATCATGACTGTACTTACTTTAATACAGCATAATGATTTCTTTAACGATGGAGATTGGGGAAGATAATGTTTGGTCTTTTAATAAAATTATTGGCTACTCTGAGTGAAACTACATGTAGTGATGATACCTGAGGAGTGGTCAGTAACCAGTTCAGATTACGAAAGAGCATCAAGCCATTGTACTTGCAGATTTTTCAACACTGTGTGCGATGCGATTCCTGTAGCATGCAATGAGATTAGTGTCTTGCACAAGAGACCAAGCCCTGGAATGGTGATACTGTACATTTAACCGCTGGGAAGCCTGAAGTCCTATTTGAAATGCACTGCTTACACTTAACTGGTGAAAAAGTGATATTTGGCCGTTCCCTGAAGCTCCCTTCATTGACAAGTAAAATCATCTGACATTAGACAGAGTAAAATCTGTATATCTTGCTCTCAGGATTAAAAGAGTTACCGGTAATATTTACCTTGCAATGCTTTCTAAGTTAGCCACAACAGCTGCCCATCCCTTTTGTTGAAGTTTTTGTTCACAAACAAGCCTCTCACAACTTTTAGAGATTTCAATCGCAAGTAAATGGAAATCCTAAAAGGGAAGCAACAAAAGGAAATTTTACAATAATATTGTTAGAAAACCAATCAATAAGTATGAAACGTATGAATGTAAACACATTTTGTAATTTAAGTGTACAATAATGTTCTGAAAGTTCTCAAAATTCCAATTTGAAAACTTTCAAAACAACCTACTACTACTTCTACTACTTAGGGGGTCACAGCCGAGCCGCACACCTGCTGCTCCAGTCTGCAGAATGCCAATTACGCACACACACAAACACACAGAAGATACAAGTTCAAGACTCACTGATGCTAACTGAGCTCTGGAGACAAGAGTTTCATAAGTAGGAGGAAGATTAAAGGACATTTCGACTTGCTCTTTTAAATTTGCTTCTGAAAAAGAAAAAAAAACAACAATAAAATAGTCTAAGCTCATACATGTAATATTAAAGTATATTATTTACTTATATAAAAATTATTTACTGTGTGAATAAATAGTGGGTAAGTTACAGCTTACAGGTTGTGAAGAGTAACTTTTTAATGTCAAGAGTGCTTTTTTCCCTAATGTGATGAGATCAAAGAGATATGTAATTTAAGCTATGTAGTAAACTGGTTGGTAATGATTCCTCATGAAATGGCCCTCATTGACGACTAAAAAATGTCTGCCATAAGACAGAGTAAAAGTCATGTTCCTTCAAATTTCATGCACTAATATTCAACATTGGTACAGAAAATTGGGATCCAATCTGGTTATTAAAGACACTTATCAGGTTTGTGAAATCAATAAATTAGTTTACTGGTTCTTTTAACGTCTACAGCCCAAAACAAAGTGATTTAGTGTTGACAGTTGTGATGACTGTCAGCCATCTTCATTACAACTAATGCGGTCAATGATAGATCACTTTCCTTTGCGTTCTTTCTAAAGAACCAGAAAATTATCTAATATGCACTTATATGTCCAGAAAATTAATATGCACCTAGTTAGATGCACGCCCAATTTTGACAACCAAAACGAAATGTCCCTTTATGCAGTCAAAGTAATCCCTGCCCACCCCAACACGGCCTATAGTGGGAAATTGCGGGGACTTAAACTTCTTTCCACTCGACTTTGGTCCCCCAGCAGGCAGGGAGTGTGCAAAAATTCATAACCTTCGCCTATGAGATTGGGTAGTAAGAAGGGATTTCCCTCCCCAAAATTTTGGGCAACAAGAAAAACACCTAATAAAGAAATCTTCTCTCGCTTTGCTAAAAAATGCCTAACAGATATATGCTTATCGGTTTCTTTTTCATGCCGCCGGGGAATTATGCATACATTACCTTTTTTTTCCTTGGTTCACAATGTACAACAAGAGAAGAGTACTGTTTAACAAAGTTTAACGTTGAAAGAATGATGATTTGTAAAGAGCATTAAATTTGTTTCCTTCACGTTTTAATATGCATGATCTTCTTTGTTCTCACAATTTTCCGAGGGCAGGGATATTGGACCAAAAGTATTTCCCTAGAGGGGGGCGCTATTTTCTGCAAATTCAAATTCCCCGCTATGGCCCGGGTTGGGGGGGGGAAGGGTTTTTATGTTGACTGGTGCATTTAA